>NC_061865.1:34044534-34351034 GCF_907164915.1 Impatiens glandulifera
AACTTAGAGTCAATCCTATAGTGGGATGGTTCGAGGTTCGACGCGTTTCAATCTTGGTTTGCGTGTCAAGCATATTTTAAAATAAAACATTTAGTTTTTAAAAGATTTTGAAAATACCTAGAGCAGTAAGAAATTAATTATGTAAAAATAATTAATCTTTTGTTCAAATTTTAAATAATTTGGGAGGTTAAATAAAAATTTAACCTGAACTCGGTTTAAATCATTTAAGCATAACTAATTTAAAGATTATTTATTTGAAAATTAGAATCGCCAAGAGATTTTATGAAAATTAATAAAATGATACGTGTACAAACGTATTTATAACATAGTTTCTGAAAAAAAAGGTGGTTCGTTGTCTATTGACGCTCAAGAAAGGGTTTTAGCGTTATATCCTCTATGCCCGTCTTAGGACGGTTTTCAAAAATTCTTCTTTATAAACAAAGTCTGACTCCAATTATAACATTCATCATCACTTTCATTTTTATTCAGTTTTTTTGGTCCTTTGCTTACATGTAACTAAGTGATGACCACTATTCTTATAAATTATCTAATCCATTTGTAAATTTAACCAATAAATTTCATGAAAATTCGCAAAGGTTACCGTTTATAATATATTAATATTTATGTATTTTCTTATATTATTTTATTTTTTATAAAAAAAATAGATTATATAATTTATTAAAAAATAATATATTTATATATTATTCATTTAAAATTTATTTAAATATATAGTTGACTCAATCTACATTTTTTTAATATATTTTACGCTCAAGAAATGTCTAAACATTTAACACGTTTTTAACATGTTTAACACATTTTGACAAGTTTAATACCTTTTTGGCACGTTTAACATATTTTTAGCACATTAAACCCGTTTTGGCATTTTTAATACGTTTTCACGTTTTTTGTACGTTTAATACGTTTTTGACATTTTAACACGTTTAACACATTTTGGTACATTTAATACGTTTTGGCACGTTTAACATATTTGACAAGTTTTAACATGTTTTTGGCACGTTTTGGCACGCTTAACATGTTTTGACATGTTTAACGACACATTTAACACGTTTTGGCACTTTTGACACATTTTAGCATGTTTAATACGTTTTTGATATGTTTAACACATTTTGGCCCTATAACATACTTGTGAAACATTTAATTTTTTCAGTCCGTTTAATTTATTTTTTAGCTCCGTCTAATATTTCTTTGACATTATTATACCTTTTTTTATTCGTTTAACATAGTTTTGATTTTTTGATATTATTTTAATATTTTAATTCTAAATTAGTTGAAGAAATAAAATGTGAGATTAATATGAATTATTTAAATAATATTTAAACCATTCATACTAAATAATAAATGTGAGAGTAAACCTTGTTAATTTTCAAAAATAAATTAATTCATTAAACGGGCCAAAAATATTAAATGTGTCACAAGTGTGTTAAACAGGCCAAAACATATTAAACATGTCAAAATGTGGTAAATGTATCAGATTAATTTATAAAACGTGTCAAAACGTGTTAAACGTGTCAAAACGTGTTAAACGTGCCAAAATGTGTTAAACATGCCAAAACGTGTTAAACGTGCCAAAAAAAGTGAAAAACATGTTAAATGTGTCAAAACATGTTAAACATGTAAAAAAAGTATTAAATGTGCCAAAACGTGAAAATGTTGAATGTGTGAAAAATGTGTTAAACGTGCCAAAACGTGAAAAATGTGTCAAAACGTGTTAAACGTGTCAAAAATGTGAAAAATATGTTAAACATGTTAAAAGTGTCAAAAACGTGAAAAACATGCTAAACGTGTTAAAAGTATTAAATGTGTCAAAAATGTGAAAAACATGTTAAACGTGTAAAAACTTGTTAAAAGTGTTAAATGTGTTCAACATGAAAAAAAAACATGTTAGACATGAAAACATGTTAAACGTGTGAAAACATGTTAAACGTGACATAAACGTGTTAATCATGTCAAAAATGTGAAAAACGTGTTAAATATGTCAAAAACGTATTAAACATGTAAAAAACGTATTAAATGTGTCAAAACATGAAAAATGTTAAACATGTGAAAAACGTGTTAAACATGCCATAAACGTGTTAAACATGTCAAAAACGTGTTAAACGTGCCAAAACACATGATAAACATGTTTAATGTGTCAAAAACATAAAAATGTGTCAAAACGTGTTAAATGTGCCAAATATGTGAAAATTTTGTTAAATGTGCCAAAACGTGTCAAAAATGTGTGAAACGTGTCAAAAACGTAAAAATGTGTAAAAAACGTGTTAAACGTATCAAAATGTGAAAATGTGTTAAACGTGTTAAACGTGGAAAACATGTTAAACGTGTTAAAAATGTGTTAAACGTGACATAAATGTGATAAATGTGTTTAATGTGTGAAAAACGTGTTAAAAATGTCAAAAATGTAAAAAACGTGTTAAACGTAACCAAATATTGGTTTAATATTTTAACATCCTAAATTCTAAAAATAAATATTATCGATTGAAAACTTTAATCGTGTTTTAAATAATAAAAATAAATTATTTTGTTGAAAAAATATAAAAAAAATTTGGAATTACAATTCAAAACTAAAAAAATTGGATTTAAAAAGTATAAAATTACACTATATTGAATTTTATTGAAATTCTAATTCAAATTTAAATTCTAAATATTAAAGTGTCTACCAAACATAAAAATTAGAATTGGATCTTCCCATTTCAATTCCAATACCAATTTCAAAGGTTAACAAACATAAGAATGAAATTATGAACAAGTATTGAAGTCGAATTAGGAAGTTTTTAGTTATTTAAAGCTTTTAATAGATATTAAGCAACTTATAATTGAATTGGAATTGTTAGAGAAGTTATGTCAAAACTCTCTATTCAGAAGTGTCTATCAACGTAAAGTCAATCCTATATTTATTCGTTATCGACGGTTTCTAAAATCTAATTAGAAACCGTTCCAGACTAGCTCGTCACACCGAACCGTTAGTCATCAGAAGTATTCTTATGTTGATCCTCGGCTTCGCGCGTTCCAATTATTTTCAAAAGCGTAATCATCTATCAAATCATGATGCCTTGTAATGTGTTTTATATATTTATTAATATGTATAATAAAAAAAAATCTCATGTCATTTTTATTTTTGTGTTTAAAGAATTCTTATTATTTTAATATACAAAAACCATTTTAAAAAAATGTTATTTTTTATTATTTTACTATCTAGTTTTAATAAAAATTTAATCAAAATTGTAATTTGTATACTTTTTTATATCTTTATTTGTAATTAAATATATAGACATAAAAAAATAGCATATTAGATAAACTCTTATACGATAGTGGAAGAAAAACATATGATTTTATATTAATGAGATATATTTAATATATATAAGACAATATAGGTTCACGGCACAAAGGGCAAGAATTGTTAATCTTCATCCAACCCTTAATACAATCAGAATGAGAGTGAAATTGATGTGGACAATGTAGCATCCAATTAATCTCATATCCAACATTATAATTCTCCAAACAAATTGTGCACATATCTTCCTCCTCCCTATCTGATGCCATAGATTTATTCTCATCCATGATCTTATCAACATCGTATTCTAGACGAGCGTAGAACGAGAAGTAACACATTACCGGACACTCCCGTAAAATATTGTTAATCTTTTCACCTACTTTTTTCCTTCCATTTAACTGCACGTCTGACTTTCGAAGCCATTCTTGAACATACGTTGCAATCTCATGTCTTTGAATATGCTCCAAATATGTCCAAATTTCTGGGCCAATATCTTTCTCATCGATGATCATCGATTTGCCTTCTGTTGAACGACTCCATTCTTTCTTAATAGTTATCATATGAAGAGAGATGCTATATGTGGGTAGGTAGTTCGTTAATTTTGAAGTTGTCATGAACTTGACAGTGACATGAACATGTTGAAAAGAACACACAAATAGCTCTATCATAAAATTTGGAATGATTAAAAATGTAGTGAGAAGAAGAATTGAAGTTTATTTATAGGCCAGTGATTGACTAATTATATTATGGAAATTTTATGGAAAGAATTAGAAATATGAATTAATTATATTATGGAAGTTTTTTTTTGGAAAGAATTAGAAATAGGAATTAGTTTCCTCTTTAATATAATGTTCTCTTATTCATAAATTAGATATTGGATATAATTATATATATTCTTAAAATGTATCTTATTTTTATTCCTAAATTAGAATTTGGATATAATTATATATTTATATATCCTAATTTTCTGAGGGATCAACAAATCTTATTAAAACAATATTTTAATATTAAAATTGGTTTATATATATAATTAATAACTTTGACGTGATTTGTGGATGAATATGAAATTAGTTAAACTTTTTTTCTTTTAAGATCAATTTGATTAGTTTTTTTTTTTTTTTTTTTATATATAGGTGATCCATATATATATATATATATATATATATATATATATATATATATATATATATATATATATATATGTATACATATATATATATATATATATATATATGTATACATATATATATATGTATATATATATATATATATATATATGTATACATATATATATATATATATATATATATATATATATATATATATATATATATATATATATATATATATATATATATGAGAAAAGAGAATATTTATATAAATTTAAAATATATATTGAAAAGTAATTTGGAGAGATTATTTTTTTGTAAAATATCTCTTTTCTACTTGTAGCTTAATAGGTTTATTGGTTGATTTTTTTTTTTTTATAAAAATAAATATAGATATTTATCGACTTTTTTTTTAAATGATAATTAGTTGTACCGACTTAAAATATATATGATATGCCGGAACTCCCATGATCGGGCCATGACTACCATTACTAGATTAAGTCTAAATGGTTTTATAAATAAATAAACTAATATTTTATTATATTTTATTCAATTTTTATCTTGTTTTAATAAAAATTTAATAAAAATAGTTATTTGTATACTTTTTTTTATATCTATATTTGTATTTAAAATAACTTTATTTGTATTTAAAGTAATGTAATGCATGAGTTTCTATCTTTTTCTACAATATAAAAATATTGGCATATATATATATATATATATATATATATATATATATATATATATATATATATATATATATATTCCCATGATTTCTTGATTTTAGGTAAATTTATTAAGGATACTAAATATTTAATTAGTTTGAGAACTAATAATAAGGATCTATGAATTGTTTTAAATTTAAGATTTTATTCACTAAATTGTTAAGAAACCATCAACGAAAATCTTATTTTATTTATCTTTTTCTAATAATGATAAAATAAATATAAGCATGATAAATACACACGTATTATGGGAAAGTATTATTGGAAAGATAAATTAAACATTTTAGTGTATTGAAATCTAAAGGACAAAATTTTTATATATATATAGACAACGTTTTGTGTTTATTTATTTTTTATATAATTTATACAAAATTAATTTTTTAATTAATCACTTATCATCAAAATATTAACCAAAATATAATTTATACAAAATTAATTTTTTAATTAATCATATCACTTATTTTATTAACCAAAATATTAAAATACTCTCTATCTTAAATTATTATTTTTTATTTTATTTATATATATCAATATCTTTTAAGTCTTTTTATCAAAAATAATTAACATCTTCTCAAAATCATCAACCATAATTATTTTTTCCTCGCTTTAGGTTATTCAAACAACCCAATCTGAACACGGCCTTAGTCTTTAAAATCGTGTCATTGTGATACTTTATGATTTATCTAATAAAAAAAATTAAGGTGAAAAGTCATTAATATCTTTTTATTATGGAAGGTTATTTGTTTATATTTTCACCACTCAAATTTTAGTTGATATTTTAGTTTGTTCGATTTGGTATTATATTTAATCGGATCGGATTTGTCGTTTAGGTTTTTATAACCCGAATAATACTCTCAATTTTTGGTGAGTCGTTTGTTACTCATACCTGTCGATTGTTCTGGTGATATTTTCTCAAGTATGTGTCAATCATTTTCTTAGCAGCAAAGAAGATGAAATTGTCAGATCTAAAGTTATTTTTTAATTGTTCAAAAATGAGTTTTTGAATAAATATTCTATTTGGATAACCTCTTATAGGTATATCACTTGTTAGTATGAGTTTCTCATTATTTTGATCATATATGTAGATGGTCAGTTATCACTTGCCAGAATATTTTCCGACAGACAAATATAATTTTCAATTTCGTTCAAAATATTTGGTAGAGATTTTTTCGACAACGCTAACTTGGTTTGTTTGGTTTGCTCCACTTCCCCTCTCATCTTCATAAACTCAAACGAGTTCATCTTTAGAGTCACCATAAAAAATATACAAATCTTCATTGTAATTTAAATTTTTAAAAAGATATATTATTTATTATCTATATCATTTAATCGTTTTGATTGTTTAGTCGTTATATTGTATTATTTACAAATTAATTTTGTATTTATAACTCCTCATTTGAATTAGTAAGAATTATTTTTTTATAAAAAAATAAATAAATAAAAAAAGAACTTTTATATTTGATTGAGAGCCTTAAAAAGGACCACATTTAATAATAGCAAATATGCCACGATGTCTTCTTTGAACAAATAAAAAGAGAAGTGGATTCAAGTTTCTTATGTTAATAATCACTATAAGATTTTCATTTGACAAATATGATAGTTTAACCCCCACATCTAGACAATCCCCAAAAACATCTAGACAATCCCCAAAAATTGTATTTCTTAATTGTAGTTTGTATTCTATAGTATGAAATCACACTCTAAATTTGTTAAGAAATAAATACAATAGATATAAAAAAAAATTCATAAGTGTCCATTTCAAAATATTTGGAGTTGTTTAACCTGACAATTTTTATTAAATTTGTTAATATATACGTAATTAAAATATATTTAAGAACATTAATTAATTTTAAATCAATATCTTAGAAAAA
Organism: Impatiens glandulifera; assembly: GCF_907164915.1. Classification (NCBI taxonomy): domain Eukaryota; kingdom Viridiplantae; phylum Streptophyta; class Magnoliopsida; order Ericales; family Balsaminaceae; genus Impatiens; species Impatiens glandulifera. Next base: position 34,051,532 of record NC_061865.1, read on the forward strand.
AAATATTACCATATTTTTTAATAAATTAAAAAAAATTCCAAAACAAATTAGCTTCTGAGCGTTTTCAAATTGAGCCAAGTGGATGAAGGACATTGAGAATAGAGACTTTTGTATTCAAATCATGATTATAGCAATGAAACAACTATAGATTGGATAAAAACAAGATATAGAGTGTTTTTATTACAAAAAGTATTTGCTCAACTTATAATATTGTAACGAGCATGATACCTTCTGCCATTCAGATCTTCTGCTACCGATTGCCGTGTTCTCCTGTGGCGGACCAATCAGATTGCAGTATTATTATTTTAATAATAAATCAATCTGGGTAGGAGACGGAGGGAGGGAGTATCCGGAATCCGGGTTTCGGCCCGGGTTCACACCAGACGCCGTTAACGGCAACGCCTGTTAACGCCAGGAAATTATATAATATCCATATGACACCCAGATAAGATATCTTCGCTCAGGGCACCGTGTCAGAGGGAAGGGTGAGATGCGATGGGAGCGAAGATCTACACGCCCGTTGCCCTTACCCTCATGTAAACCCCCCATACCCACCCATGAGAAGACCGTCTGCCGTTCATGAAAATACACTTACACGTCTATGTAAAGACCAAATTGACAGGGATTTTATATTTACGTTTATTAAATATTAATTTAATTTATTAAAAAACACATGCAGCGATATAATATTCGCTTCAATAAATTCATTCATTTTTTTTCTAGGAATTTTTATTTAATTTTTGTATTTAATTTTTTTTGCCTCGAGACTCTCTGGAGCGAAGATATATTTGCTTCAATTAATTTTAATTAAAACCTCATGTAAACCCCCCAACCCACCCATGAGAAGACCGCCTGCCTGCCATGGAAAGACACTAACCCGTTTATGTGAAGACCAAAATGACATGGATTTTATATTTCCATTTATTAAATATTAATTCAATTAATTGAAGATGACATGCAGCAACCGAACAAATATTCGCCTCAATTACTTGGCTATTTTTTTCTCTTTTTTTTTATTTCATTTTTTTTGGCTGGAGACCCTCATGAGCGAAGATATATTTGCTTAAATTAATTCTAATAAAAACCTCATGTAAAACCCCCATACCCACCCATGAGAAGACCGCTTGCCTACCATGTAAAGACACTTACCCGTCTATGTAAAGACCAAAATGACATGGATTTTATATTTCCGTTTATTAAATATTAATTCAATTAATTGAAGATGACATGCAGCAACCGAACAAATTTTCGCCTCAATTACTTGGTTGTTTTTTTCTTTTTTTTTATTTCCGTTTATTAATAAATGTTAATTCAATTAATTTAAAATGACATGCAGCGATATAATATTCGCTTCAATTAATTCATTAATATTTTTTTTATTTAATTTTTTTTGCTGGAAGAGAATATTTGTTCGCCTAGACCATGTTCAATGTAAAATGGATTGAATAGTCGCTTCTCGAGAGAACACTTATTCGCCCCTGGTCCCTGTGTCATGTGACATGGAATGAATAGTCGCTTTTCGAAAGAAGACATGTTCGCCCCGGTTACATGAATATATATACCCCCTAATATGATTATTTTATAATCATTTCCGCCCGATTCATCTCTCTCTCTTCCTGCCTCCTTTTCACGGCGATTCGTAACCGGCTCCCCGTCGACCGAACCTGAATCCACATCTTCACGACTCCATAATGGTACGTATTCCTGAATAGTAACTTTTCATATTTAGGATTATGGAACTACTACACTAGATTCTGTTATGTGATGTTGTTGTCTCTTTAATCTTTAGGAAACCCTACTCTCAAAATGTCACCTTCACTGTAAATCAATGTTATTTAGGAAAAATTACCTAGTGTTAGGTTTTGGGATATTATTTCCATGAAACCCTAGTACATACTAACAAAGACCGTTTTTTTTCATGCACGTGCAGGCAACCGCCTCAGCATCCGTCCAAAACTTTGGCAAAGACTGGATTTTATGCCCAAATCAATTAACAAGTGAAGAGATAGTACTCTTCGTGACATTTCTCCCTTTTTTTTCCATATTGTTTAAGTTTTCATCCTGTTTAACTGAAATATTTATGATTGTTCTTAAACAGCACTTGATGCAACAATATGCTAACACATGTGGTGCCACGGTGACAATGAGGTGGCGAGACGATGTGACCCACGTCATAGCATCCACCGATTCTAATGGTGGATGCGGTCGCACTATCAAAGTATTGAAGGGCATATTGAACGGGAGTTGGGTCCTTACCATTGATTGTGAGACTCTGTTATTCTTAACCCTTTACTGTTAACTCAATATTCATTTTCACATATATGAAACTAAAAACACCTATTGCTTTTATACAGGGATAAAATCATCAATCAGATTTAACTGTTACGTGGACGAGGAACCATACGAGGTGCAGCAAGATAATCATGGGACTGTGGGCGGTCCAAGAGCTGACAGAATGCGGTATTTGAACAATGTAAGTTTTGTCTTATTCCTACTCCTCCATATGATATTCAATTGTCCATGATTACTAATAATGTTTTGTATTTTCTTTGAGCTGCCGAAACTCTTCGACAGTTACACCTTCATATTTGCAGGGGAATTCATCCCGGCTTACAAACTGGATCTTATGGGGTTTGTAATTGTTGGAGGAGGTACAACTAAAGAAATGGAGAATCCATTTGTCGAGCCCGAGGACGACAAAACTATAGTTGTATACGACAAGTCTCGGCACGATGTTAATGAACTTGTTTGGGTATTTGAGGCAGAGAATCCTCTGAAGACATATTTGGATGTGTTTGGTGTTCCTCACACAAGCTTGCTAGAATCCATTGCTGCTTGTGATTTGCAGCCTTTGTTTTTGTAATAGACATGTGTTGGTTGAATTTGTTACTGAATATTTGAATATTTTGCATTCTTGAAAATTCAATGTCATATTTGATTTCAGATTTATCTTTTTTGTTCTTCGAATTGTTTTTTTTTTAAAACATTAGCCTTATATTTAACTAAATCTTGAAACATTAAGAAATAATGTATAACTTGAAGTATAAATTTGATAAATAATTAATATTTTTTAAAACTACTGTCAAAATAATATTTCTAAAACAATTGTCAAAATAATAATGTGAAGAAATCTTCGCTTACTGATTGATTGATTGATTTATTAATTTTATTTCATAATAATTTTTGTCATTTAATTATTAAAATGAAATAATTTTTTTAACAAGTCACCTCACCGCCACCTAACACCTGCCACCTTTTCATTAAATGCTGCATGCAGCAAGCCATGCTGCTAAGCTAGACAAAGTTTGTACTCTTCTCTCTCTCACCTGTACGACCATTTCTTCGCCGGAGTTATACTACATTGTCTACCATCGACCTCTCCTTCGCCGGAGACTTCATTATAATATCAATCCATCTTCCTAAATTATAAAATGGTATGTTTTTGAATGTCATCTATACCTTGTTTACTTTTCGTCCCAACCTTTTCTATGTTTTTTGAATACTCGACATGAAATGTTCTGTTCTGTTTGATTATCAGGAAGGAACACATATCAGCGAGAATGATATGGACGAGAATGATATTAATGATTTAAGGTAACATTGTTTAACTTCTCCAATTTTTTTAGTGCACATGTAAGCGAAGATCTCTTCACTAATATATTTTTAGATAATATCTTATAAAGCGAAACTATATTCGCCTAATATTACAATCTTCATAATGTTGAAGTGAAGCTTTCTTCGCTTATATTGTTTTCATTTTCCAATAATCTACAAGTTCTGGTTAGTTGAACCTTTATTTTCCACGTGTTCAAATTGAACAGCGAATCTGCTACTTGTCGTCGTCAATTGAATTTCGATGGAAACGGCCAACCTTTGGAGGACATCGAAGCCAACTTAATTCCACTTTTAGGTAGAGAATTTGAGAGTGAAGAAGAAGGCTACGTATTCTACTTAGCATACGCTAAACTAATAGGATTTGGTATAAGGCGCAGTTCAAAACATGTAGACAAGGAGGGTAAAATACTGGATAGAGTTTTTTGTTGTAGTGCACAGGGTGAACGGGGAAAGGACAAACGTGATGTCTATGTGAAACGTAGACGTTCTGTGACTCGGTTCTGTTGTGAAGCGAAATTGAGGATAAAGAGGGCAGACAATGGAAAGTTCCAAGTGGTAAATTTTATTAGTGATCATAGTCATCCTCTTGCAAGTCCAAAGAAAACTCACCTGTATAGATGCCATAGGAATATTTCTGCAGTTGCAGGCTTACATATCGAGATGGCCACTAACGTGGGAATTCCTCCTAAGTCATCACATGCTCTAATGTCTAAACAAATCGGTGGAAGGGAGAATCTAGGTTTTCTTCCTGAGGATTACAAAAATTACCTGCGCACGAAAAGAACCAGAGAGTGTAATTTTGGGGAAACAGGGGGTGTATTAGAGTATTTGTAGAAAAAACAATCCAATGATCCTGGTTTTTATAATGCTTTTCAACTTGATGCGGACGATTTGATAACGAATATTTTTTGGTGTGATTCCAACATGCGGTCCGATTATTCATACTTCGGAGACGTGGTCAGTTTTGACACCACATACAAGAAGAATAATGAAGGTCGTCCAGTTGCGCTTTTTGTAGGTGTCAATCATCACAAACAATCAATTATTTTTGGAGCAGCTCTATTATACGATGAAATTGCGATGACTTTTGATTGGTTGTTTGAGACTTTCACCAAAGCTATGCATGGGAAAAAACAAAAAACTATTCTTACAGATCAAGACGCGGCCATGGCTAAGGCCTTGGCGTCTACATGGCCCGAAATAAATCATCGTCTCTGTATTTGGCACATATTTCAAAATGCAGCCATACATCTTAGCTCGGTGTTCCATAATTTCAGAGATTTTTCTAAGGATTTTTCTTCGTGTATATATGATTTTGAAGAAGAGATAGAGTTTGTTGAAGCTTGGAATCAAATGTTGACAAACTACGGGCTTGAAAACAACGACTGGTTGAAACGCATGTTTAGCATCAGGCGAAAGTGGGCATTAGTCTATGGACGACAAATGTTTTGTGCTGATATGACGACAACACAGAGAAGTGAGAGTATGAACAGTATGTTGAAAAGGTACTGCTCCTACAAACACAAGTATTTAGAATTTTTCAAACACTTTGAAAGACTACTCGATGAAAGAAGATATGATGTGTTGAAGGCTGATTTCAAATCAATTACCAGCCAACCAAGTCTTAACTATCCAATTTTGATCTTAAAGGATGCCTGCAAAGTTTACACCCCAGAGGTCTTTAAGTGCTTTGAACAACAATGGTTTATGTCGCATGATTGTGGTGTAGAAATGTTAGAGGATGTCGACACACACAGAAAATACAAGGTAACACCCCACACTAGGAGATGCTCTCATACAGTTACAGTTCATAAGAATGATGATAAGAATATCGAGTGTAGCTGTTGTAAATTTGAATTTGGAGGGATTTTGTGTGCTCACATCCTAAAGATTTTCACAACGATTGACGTGTTGAAGATTCCTCCGGCGTTGATATTGAAGAGGTGGACAAGAACCGCCAAAGATGGAATATTGGGAACTGATCCCATCGTGGACAGTAGTAATGTTGATCCGAGTGAACTTCATAACATAAGATACAGAGATTTGTGTGGGTTGTCCATGCATTTATTTACCAAGGCAGCCGAAAGAGATGACACTTATAAGCATGTCAGGGAAATTATGCTTAGCCAGTGTACGTTTGTGGATAAAAAATTTTAAGGAAGCGAACAACCAATCGATGGATCATTATAAGGGGTTTACACTGATGTAATGTTTGTTATGTATGAATAATTTAATATTTCATATAATGTTAATTATATTAAATGTAAGTTTTGGTCCGATTCGATGTGTAATGATTATAAATAAAAATTAAATGTGATTAACGGATAGAAATTGAAAAATGGTTTGTAGCGAAGATTTATTCGCGGCGTGTATTTTCCTCCCACATTCATTCATCATTTTGGTCTTCACATACAAGCGTTGGTGTACTTACATCAGGTGTAAAGGGTCTTCTCATGTAAGGGTTGTGTGTTTCACATGTACGTCAACTTAGAATTCATTCAAGCGAAGATTTATTCGCTTCATATTAGTTGCTCATAATTTGCAATTTTCACTGAACACGGATATATGTTCGCTTCTTTTCATCTATAATTAGATAAATTCATGTGTTTAAAAATTGAAAAAAAAACATAATTTGCAACTTTATTAAAATATAATATTTATTACTTTTTGTGATGTGACAACAATACTGCACACTGTTCCGATTTGACATGTCATGACAGGCTTAATACTTTTACTGAATACATAGATATGAAATGATTTCTTTATAGGGTTTTATACGAAAACACACTTCTTTTTTCAATGATGAAATATAATTTCAATCATTCAACCATTCCTTGGATTTAATATACAAGCGAATACATTTTCGTTCAATGTGGTCGACCTCAAATATGAATATCAAGCGAATAGTATTTCGTTTCGTAACAATGTTGTGTTTAATATAGAAACTTACAGGCGAATGATTCTTCGTTTTCAAATTCATTAGAGTATGACATGAAAGTGTCAACAATAATATGTAACTTCAAAGATTGGATGCGACTTCATCTTCGTTTTCAAGGGTTTTACAGGCGAAGAAATGTCCGTTCGATTTATTGATTAGATACTGTGTAAGGAAGCGAACAATCAATCGATGGATCAATCTAAGGGGTTTACATGAACACATCAGTTGTTTTACATTATACTTTGAATTGATCATGACATCCAAATTGCAATCAAAGAATCAAACATAACGACAATGATTCGATTTATATCACTCCAGAATAAACTAACTACATAATGTAAAATATAACTTCAGACTATAATCAAACATAACTTCATAATATTGTTGAATACACAAAAACATTCCATAATCCGTTTACATAAGTACTGCACAGATTAACCAACAATATAGCTGTTCAACAATACAAATGAAGCTCTAGTCTGATTCATGAGAGGATGACTCGTCTGTCGGTCCTGTCAGCGACACGACCTCATGTTCGATGACGGGTGGAATGTATAGCTGAATGGCTTCGTTCACAGCATTGATCCATCGGTTGGGGATTAAAACCGTCAAAGAATTTTCAATTATTGATGCGTACTCTAAGTAAAGATGGTGAGGAGTAAGCATGAAGTCCTCCGGAGGATTGTGTCCATTTGAAGGTAGAGGATTCCGTAGGCCAAATTGTCTGTATATGACAGTTGTGCAGTAGGAGGTAGTTCCTTCAAGGCCCAACAAAATGATGAATGGAGAACCCATCATCTCGTACATCATTTCAGTAAAGAGATACCACGGAACAATGAACCTAATTGGGTGAATATCCGAAATAAAATTCGGAGGCACGAGTCCATTGACCCTTTGCACTTGTAGATTGGCAAAGGAAGTGTAGGGAATTGAAGGACGGGGCAACCAATGCAACTTGTCTAACAACCAGAGGTAGAGAACCAAAGGTGATCCACGGCGAGAATATTTGTTTTCCTCGGGAACAAATTCGTTAAGACCAAGTAAGGTCTCAGCAAGTACCAGGCTAGCCAGGTTTGGGGCGTTTCCCATCAGTGCTGGAACTACCTGCAGGATCCTTTCCGAAGGTCGTCGTCCTGCAGCCGGACATAAAAAAAATGAGCCAGAACCACAAGCATGATCAGTTTGCTTTGTGTGTGGTTGATGGTCCTCTCAGCTCCCTGGACACGCCAAATGTACTCGTCTATATTTGTCATATTGAGAAATCCATGTTGGAGGGTAAACAAAAGAGCATCAAACATTGTACATCCATAGAAGCTGTTGCAAATGTGGACGGCCATATGAGGATCTTGATGGAAAGGCAAAATCATGAGTGCAAGACTACCACACCTAAGGATTGAAGCAAAGTCCTCTATCGTCGGGCATATGTGCATTTCCCCAATAACGAAAGAACGAAAGTCCATATTCCATCTGCTTTGCATGTGGGCCATCAGTCCATCGTTAACATTTATTCGTAATAGAGGTAGAATCTCATCTACATGATAGACACTAAAAGGGACAGGGTCATCGTTGATCAGACTTAAGTATCGCTCCAGCTGTTGCTGCGATAAAACCAGCATGTCTGGGTCCATCTCTACATCCATCTTATGAGTTTTACACTAAATGACTGAAGGAAAGACACCAGTAGATAGAGATTTGGGAAGGAAAGAGCCAAAACAGAGAGAGAGGTGAGAGTGAGAGTGTAGTGTGAGAGTGAGAGTGAGAGTGAGAGTGAGGGTATGAGAGTGATGATCTTGATACAGCAGTAGTTGAAGTAATAAATGAGTTTTCATTCTTGAATTGACATCAATACATACCACAGGTAGGGGCATTACATGTTGCGAGGATCTTCGTTTATGAATTGGCAAACATATAGTGAAGAAGATATCTTCGTCTCGGATTTTAAAAATATGGATTGCACCAAAAAAGAACATAAGAAGATATCTTCGTTTAGGATTTTGAAAATTTATAGTTGCGAGGATATCTTCGTTTATGAATTTGAAAACATATAGTGTAGAAGATATCTTCGTCTCGGATTTTAAAAATATGGATTGCACCAAAAAAGAACATAAAAAGATATCTTCGTTTAGGAATTTCAAATTTTATAGTTAAGAACAGGGCCACACGAAGACATAAGAATATAATTTCGTTTCAAATAAGGTCAGCATGTCAATATTACGGTTGCAAGTTTATCTGTTTCATGATGTTGACAATATATCTTCGTTTAAGAATATTAAAACACACAGTTAAGAAAATATCCTCGTTTATGATTTTAAAAAAATCGGTACAAGAAGACACATCAAACATCAATACATTATAACTCCATACATTAACATCTGAATTGCAGTCCATACATTAAGATCTGAATTGCATTATAAGTTATAATTCACTATCAAACATTCATACATTAAAAAAATGTGAATTGACCTGTGTAAACATAAGAATTACTGTACAAGTATAATTCCGTATAAGACATATAAATCCCTAATATCTTGATCTAATTGCAGTCTTTAACTTGAACCTATTGACATTGTGCTCAGACATAAGAATTCTGTATAAATATTTTATCCTCAACGTACTCAAAGCTTCTCCGGCCTTCAAAGGAACAAGAGAAAGTATAAGAACATCTAAAATTGTTCAATGTCATCTACTAAAATATGGTATAACACTTACATTATTTTCGTTGATGTCAATAGACCAATTCTTCGCCGTTCCTCTATATGTTTCCATATGTCTCATTAAATATACACCACAGTCTGTCTTGTTTGTTTTGTCTTGCCAGTCCAGCTTTGGGGCCGTTATCCTGTATTTTTTAACCTTTGCAGCCATTCTTTCCATGCCTTGACTTAACAAGAATTTCACAAAACAATCGAGTTGTTTACTCAAAGTGACATACTTGTCCATAATTTTCATTCCATGAGGACGGCCGGAGTTGTCTAGTACAACGATTTTGGAGTCCTTAATATTCACACAAACAAGGAAGAAATGTCGGGAAAAGACAACGGGTAGGAATATCTGCAAAAAGAACACAAACATTTATTACTTTATTGCATATTCGTTACTTGGAATTGAGGGATATGTACAGACCATGTCAGCGAAGATGAGGTCTTCTTTTGTGACTTGGTAGTTTCTCATGTCTTCTTCAATGGATTGGGAAAATAAGGTGGCATCATGCTGCATATTAACCTGCAAAATAAGGGCAGAGCATCAAAGTCATGAACATTGAAGGATACATAGCAAAAAAAAAGAGATGCACTTACATGTGAACATGATGAGAAACAAATTATTCTTGGTTCATGCCTTGGCAACCTACGGCATTTGAAGTGCACAATTATGGACCAAGCGTCAATCACTTCGCTCGCAATTTCGTGACCCATTTTCATTGAACGAAGTAATTGACGGGTGATATTACCAGGTGCACCTTCGTACAGAACGTCACTACAAAATACATTCATTTAGAAGACCATAACTAACTAATTTCATTTTTCAAATTTCTAAAACAATGCGAACTAACTTACAATGGAGGCAGGTCTTCATCAAACACAAAATCGGCTAATCTCTGTTCCTTGTTGGTTATTTTGTGGTCCAACATATCCGCAACCTGTTGCATGTAAGGGGATCGAAGGTGCACAGGAATTTTTGAGATCTTCCTCTTAGGATATTCTTTAATGTTGATGCGTCCCCCCCATCACCTTCATCTTCATCTTCAGAAGATTCAACGGCCTTAGAAGCCTCAACCTGTTGCTTGCCTTCACCCTGATCACTTGGTGCAACAGACTGAGCTTGGGGTTCCTCAACATTTTCCTTCCCTGCACCCTGATCATTTGGTTCAACATGCGGAGATTTTGGTTCATCAACCTGTTCCTTCCCTTCACCCTGATCATCGTCTTCAACAGTGGTTGTCTGCACTTTGTGTGCCCCATCCGGTTCCTTCCCTTCACCCTCATGATCAGTTGGTTCAACACTGGGTGAGTCATCTTTGTTGGGCAGAAATGAATCCTCATGTTCGTCCTGCTGAGGAGGGGGTGACTTGGCTTGACTGTGCTGAAATACAGCCTCTACATCTTCCTGTTCAAGAAGGAGTGATTCATCTTCAATGTCCTCACCTACATCCTCAACAGATTTCGGTTGAACAGGGGGTGACGGAGCTTCATTGGGCAGAACGGCAACATCGAGATCATTCTGTTCAACGTGATCTGATGGATTTTCTTGATTTGACATCACTGCATCCTCAAAATCATTCAGTTCAGCCAGTGCTGGTGGATTGTCTGCATGGTCCTCCACTGCAGTCTCACATGTGTAATCAACCCGGGGACTATTGACTTTCAAGCCCGCACACTGTAAAGTGTCCCCAAGTGCCTCCCTTGTAGGATCTTCCACACCTACATGAACCGCACCATCGTTCACCACCTTCAAGTGTTTCATGAACCCTTCAGACTCTCTGAGGTTCAGGAAACCGGCCTCAAAAAAGGGCTTCGGATCGATGTTGCGTTTCTCCAACTCCCTTGATAGGTAATTCAGCTGTTGGGCTGTATCTTTAAAAGTTTGCAGGATTTTGGATGTCAACATCTGTACATTATGAAAAACAGATTTCATTAATCTTGAAAATAGGATAATAAAGAACAATGGGAGTCAATTTATTGTTTCCACATACCTCATTATCGTCTTCTTTTACTTTAACCGAGTTAACTGGATTCTCGGGTTGTTTAACTGCTAGGCGCGCCCTTGCCCTGCCCAGCCCAAAACCACCGGCACGAACTTCTAAGTTGGTAAACTCTAACACGGTGACGTCATCCCAACAGGAGATTATTGGAAATTTTTTTTCGTAGGGGATACGTTCACCTTCCACAAAAACACCATCTAGGTAGCAAATCTGGAGTAAAGGAGTGGGAAACATGTTAGAAAATATTACATATCTATAAATCATATATAAGAGAGGCAACAATACTTACCGATAAAAGGGTTATAGGTCCATCGAAATATGGATTTTTATCTTTACTTGCGTTTTCTTTCCAACTTCTTACACTGTCAACCAATCGTTGTAGTGTAAAGTGGCACCAGTTCAGTTCCTTTATGTTATCAACCTCCATTAAGGATTTGAGAATTTTGAACCTGAAATGAAAAAAATACATTTGTCAGTATTCACAAATACAATTAGATATATAATAGGTTTGAATACATGTTTACCTGGCTCGTGAATTTTGAACTGGACATAAAAAACTTGAGACAACAAAGACATCGAAGTCTATTTTGAAATCGTTGTCTGCACTTGTGTTACTTAATATCTTGGGGATCATAGAAAGTGTTTCAGGAGCTTTTGAGTCTTCCCCGGTCCATCTGGTCTTCCAATCCCTCAAGAAATTAAAATAATCAGGGTCCTTAGTCTTGTCCAACCCAACGGACTCGACTACGTTCATTGCCCCTCTAGGGAGGTTCATCACGAGCTGTACGAGATCTTCATCGATACGGATCTCATCACCGTTGGACAATACCAGAGAACTCTTATCCGGGTCAAAACATTGGATTACGTGTCTGGAAAAATGAGCCAGGCACTTGGAGACGCCCATTGTAAGAAGAGAACCAAACCCGATTTCCTTCACGGCTTCCCTCTATTCTACGCTCAATTTAGGAATGAGTTGAGCGAGGCCATGAGGTGATGATCTGGTTAGAAATGTCAGTTTACGTTTCTTGATGGTTTTGGTTTTTTGGGGAGATGGGGGAAACTCTTCATCGAATGGGGTAGTAGACGGAGAAATATTAGTGGTTTCTGGGGGTGGTTCTGGTAACTCTTCATCGACTGTTGGAGTGGAGGTAGGAATAACATTGGGTTTTTTTTTAGGGGGAAAAGGTGGTGGTAAAATCTCATCAGTACCTGCAGCAACATCAGTAGCTTCGACAGCAACTGTGGAAACTGATTCCGCAGTCGATGACGACTTAGTATTCGTCTTCGGATTTCTCTTCCTCTTCCTTTCATATGTAAAGGTATTAAACCTCGAAGTCATTAATTTTGGTGGGATAGCATAAATCAGTATTATACGAAATAAATTGAATAAACATGTGTCAAATTAGTATATAAACACAATAAGATTAACATACCTCTCTGGTTTATTGCTGGGATCGACGTTGGACACCGGAGTGGGGGCAGTTTCGTTTTCATTTATGCTCCTACAAACTTGCAAGACGACCTCTCGGGAGTCGATGGGATCCACTTCCATGTTGTTGCCTTGGTTCCCCGACATGTTCAGAAGAAATCCTTGTAGTATAATTGAAAAGATCTAGGGTTTCGACGTTCAGTGTTTGGATTATCGCCGGGAGATAGAGAGAGAAGAATATGAACAGTTGCTTATGAAAATGAAATTGAGGGAGAGTCGGCTTGTAGCGGGAAATTGAAATTATATCAACTAGTCATGGAAGCGAATAAATATTCGTTCGATATCGTAACTTCTTACAAAAATAATAAAAATAAATTGAAAATAAAAACTATTCATCGAAGCGAAGATTTATTCGCGGAATGTAAATGCACGGGTAAGTGAATTTACATGACAGGCAAGTTGGCTTCTCATGGGAGGGGATGTGGTTTTACATGAACGTCAGGCTAAAAATATTTGAAAAGAAGAAATCTTCGCTTTCAATCGTCTACTCGAAAAACAAAATTAAAGCGAATATTTGGTCGTTTACTGATTGTCATTTCAAATTAATTGAATTAACATTTATTAATAAACGGAAATATAAAATTAATAAAAATAAAATAGCCAAGTAATTGAGGCGAAGATTTGTTCGGTTGCTGCATGTCATCTTCAATTAATTGAATTAATAATTAATAATCGGAAATATAAAATCCATGTCATTTTGGTATTCACATAGACGGGTAATTGTCTTTCAATGGTAGGCGGGCGGTCTTCTCATGGGTGGGTGGGGGGGTTTACATGAAGTTTTAATTAAAATTAATTGAACCGAATATATCTTCGCTCCTGAGTGTCTGAAGGCCAAAAAAATTAAATGAAAAAAAAGATTGAATTAATTGAAGCGAATATTATATCGCTGCATTCGATTTTCAATAATTAAATTAATATTTAATAAACGTAAATATAATATCCCTGTCATTTTGGTCTTTACATAGATGTGTAAGTGTATTTTCATGAACGGCAGACGGCCTTCTCATGGGTGGGTATGGGGGGTTTACATGAGGGTAAGGGCAACGGGCGTGTAGATCTTCGCTCCCATCGCATCTCACCCTTCCCTCTGACACGGTGCCCTGAGCGAAGATATCTTATCTGTGTATCATATGGATATTATATAATTTCCTGGCGTTAACAGGCGCTGCCGTTAACGGCGTCTGGTGTGAACCTGGACCGAAACCCGGATTCCAGATTCTCCCTCCCTCCGTCTCCTACCCAGATTGATTTATTATTAAAATAATAATGCTGCAATCTGATTGGTCCGCCACAAGGGAACACGGCAATCGGTAGCAGAAGATCTGAACTGATACCTTCTGGTCCACATAGCTTAACAAGTGTAGCGGCGAGGCGGACACGTGACAATATGGGGTTAATATCATACCGTGGGATGGCTCGAAGTTCGACGCATTTCAATATTGGTTTGCGTGTCAAACATCTTTTAAAAAAAACACTTGGTTTTTAAAAGATTTTAAAAATACATGAAGTGGTAAGAAATTAATTATGTAAAAATAATTAATCATTTGTTCAACTTTTAAATAATTTGGGAGGCTAAATAACAATTTAACCTGAACCCGGTTTAAATTACTTAAACATAACTAATTTAAAGATTATTTATTTGAAAATCAGAGTTGCCAAGAGATTTTATGAAAATCAATAAAATGATATGTGTACAAATGTATTTATACTATAGTTAAGTGCTTTGTTGTCTATTTACGCTCGAGAAAGGGTTTTTGCGCTATGTCCTCTACGCCCGCCTTAGGATGGTTTCAAAATTTCTTCTAAATAAATAAAGTCTGGCTTTTATAACCCTAATTATAACCATCTTTTTCTTTAATTAGTAGTTTAGTGGTCCTAAGTGAGATTATGCTTTAAATAATTGTACAAAATTATTTAAGGGGTGTGTACCTGTTGCGTTGGTGTTCAGATTTAACAAAACCTGAAAATAACAGACGAGAATATTAAAATTTAAAAGTAAATTCCAAACGGGTCCTTATCCAAAATATTGGTTTAGGAAATATCCCAAAAATATAAAAAATATCATTTTTTGACCTTTTAGGGTTATTTGAAAATGGGTTCAGGTTTCAAACTTAAAAAAATAATTTTGAATTTTGAAAAGTGGAATCAAACAGGCCTTAGGACTAGGGCTGAAAATGAGCCGAGCCGAGCTCAAGCTTGTTGGAGCTCGAGCTCCGCTCGATTAAGTATTTATTAGCTCGACTCGAACTCGAGCTCGAACGAGCTTATAAATTTGAGCTCGAACTCGACTCGACTATATTATATAATACTCTATATTATATTATATATTATAATATAATAAACATTACATTCTATATTTACAGTCATGCCACCTAAGGGTAGAGGAACATGTAGGGGCTTTGAGCGTGCGTTAGAGGACCTCGTTTAGAGGACTGAGGATCAGTCTGAGGACCCTTTACAATTACTCAATTCTATTGGTGACATCGATTTGGACGAGGTGTTAGAGAGTGATGGTGATATGGTCGTTGATGGTGTATCAAATACTATAGATGATGATGAGACACAACCCCCGTCTGAGCATGACGCGGGTACTAGTGCTTGATTATGTATGTTCTTATGATAATATTAAATTTGTGTTCATTTTTAGGATCTTCTTCGAGGAGGAGACGGGGTAAGAAAAAAAATACTACAGTTGGTAAGTTGCAGGTTAGAGAGAAGATGTCACTAGAGTTCAATCCGATAGATGGTAAGCCCATGTGCGATAATAGGACTGCATGGTCGAGGCATATTGGGAGTGTCATTGGGGATTCCAATGTAGTACCGCACGGGACCCTTTGTTGGACGGACCTGAGCTCCACATAACTGGATCACATATGGCTGGCTATCAATGTAAGCTATTCATTTTGATGTATTAATCACAATCTATAATTTTATTTAAAGATTAAATTGTTCTTTTTTAGGATCCTTTCGAGTCTACAGAGGAGAACATCGACACCTATCGTCGTCAAGGGCTACATCACGCAAAACAACTTTGGGATAGGTGGAGATGTCAATGGAACACTTTGTACGTTAAGTCCCTTTAAGATAACGTGGCAGCGATTCGGGTCAATCCCCCTCAGAGATCGCACTTAGTGATTGGCATTATCTTCTAGAGCGTCGCTTCTTCACTCCGGAGTTCAAAGTAAGTTATTATTTTTTAACGAACTCTTACTTTAATAATATATTCAAAAAATATATTCAAAATTTCAGAAAACAAGTATTTCAAATACGAGTAATAGGGTGCATGTCGTGTACAAGAATCATGCGGGTAACATCTCTTTTTCACAGGTCGAGAGGCAACTAGTGCGTTTTCTCATTTCATATAAAGTTTCGAATGTTTTTTTTGTTTTATTATAATGTGTATCATTGAATTTGTACAGAAGAGGACTACTGGACAGTCGCCTAATTTTGCTGACCTATTTCACCACACACATACTAAGAAACCAACTCTACAGGATCCAAATTCGGAGGTCCCCTTATTGTTATTGAGAAAGTGGTAAGTATGGTTTATTTATATGTTTAATTTGTGTTTGTTTATGTTTTGTACTGATCCAAAATTAATTGTGTTTGTAGTTTGCGTTGCGCACTGTTATAGAAGAAAACACGAGTAGGAATGAACTATAGTTGACAGAGTACGCCTTCGGGTCTCAAGCACATGATAGAGTTGTAGGTATGGGGGCAGGTGTACGACTTACATCGTTTAGAGAAGATGCTCGGGGTTCTTCAAGCAGTCATCGCACATACACTCAACAATTACACGAGGACAACCTGGTTCTACAGGAAGAAATGCGCAAAATGCGAGAGAAACGTGAATTGGAGATGAAGAAGTTTTGAGAGGAGCGTGAAGTAGAGAAGATAGAGCTGCAAGAGGAGAATGAGGCTTAGAGATGACTGTCACGTGAAGAGATTGAGGCTGAGAGACAGATGTCACGTAAAGTGATTGAGGTTGAGAGATAGCATTGCAAGGCTGAGAGACTGCGTTTTGAGGAAGCGAGAAAACGTTTTGAGGAAGAGAGACTACGTTCTGAGGCTGAGCGTGGTCAAATGAGGGAAGAAGTGGTTCAAATGAAGAATCAGATGGGAATGATGTTATCTATGTTTCCTGGTGGTCTTGGGGAACTCCCCGTCCTCCACCTCCTACTTGATTATGATATTTGGGTGTTTTGAATTATGATATTTGGATATTTTGAATTATGATATTTGGGTATTTTGAATTATGATATTTGAGTATTTTGAATTATGATATTTGGGTATAATTATGATTTTTGGTATTTTGGATTATGAAATTCGTCTATTTTTGGATTATGAAATTCGTCAATTTTTGGATTATAGGTATTAATAATAATTAAAATAAAAATGAAATATAAAAACTATCTGTAATGATTTTGTCATTCCCAATACCGTTACAAGTATATATTAGTAACAGTTCTTCCTTAACAACGCCATTACAAATTAATATATTAGTGACGGTTCTTCTTTGAAAACGCCGTTACAGATACTTTTACAAGTATATATTAGTAACAGTTCTTCCTTAACAACGCCATTACAGATTAATATATTAGTGACGGTTCTTCTTTGAAAACGCCGTTACAGATACTTTTATCTGTAACGGTTCTTCCTTGACAACGCCGTTACAAATACTTTTATTTGTAACGGTTCTTCCTTGATACCGCCGTTACAGATACTTTTATTTGTAACGATTCTTCCTTGACAACGCCGTTACAGATAATTATATTAGTAACAGTTCTTCTTTGACAACGCCGTTACAGATAATCATATTAGTAACGGTTCTTCCATGATAATGTCGTTACATATACTTCTATTGGTAACAGTAATGGCAATGACAAAACCGTTACAGATAGAGCTAACAGTAATGGTATTAAAGTCGTTAATGAAACCTTTATTAGTAACGGTGTTGAATAGCCGTTACTAATACTTCATAAGTATCTGTAACACGTGTGTGTATGTAACGAACCGTAACGGCGTTATGTGCCGTTATTGAAGATTAATAGTAACGGCTTTTGGTGTTTTCTATATCGACGTTAGCTCTTACTGATGCCTGTTTTTTACTAGTGTATCTACAAGCTCGACTCGAAAGCTTGAAAAAAATGAATTATATATAATAAATTATTTTTTAAAATATTTTTCAATATTATATATTAACGTTTTTTTATCTCTTTCAATATTATATACAATATACTCATTATTACATTCTTAGTATTTACTTTTATTATATATAATATATTAATTTATTTTATCTTTTTAATATTATATATTATTAGTTATTATATATATCCCTAATATTTATTTTTATTATATATAATATATTAATCTTTATTTATCTCTTTCATTACTATTTATAGTATACTTTTATTATATATATATATATATATATATATATATATTAACATTTTTTTTTATCATAAATCCCTAATAATGTTTGTCCGACTTTTTTTCTATCCTCAATCAATCATATTTTCCAATTGAAAATCAGTATTTTTTATATTTATTCAACTCTATTTCTTCTAATAAATGTAAATGAAGAAATCATAAAGAAAAGAATGAAGAAGACTAACTTACCGATGTTAACCAATAAAATAGTTGTTTCCTTCTTTTCTTTGTCGCTAGATTTACTTAAAACAAAAATCAATTAAAACTATCTAAAAGCAAAAAAAAAATAACTATAAAAGAAGTTAAAACAAATTTAATTACCAATAGGATTTTGTGAGTTAATGAGATGTGAAGATTGAAGATAGAAGAAGAAAAAGAAGAGATGAAGAGTAAAAAAATTGTGAAAACTGAATAAGACGTATATAAAAACTAAAGAAAAAGAGATGAGAGTTATTGAAAAAGAAGAAAAACTAAAGAAGAAGAATAATTGAAGAAGAATAACTAAAGAAGAAGAAAAAGATGAAGAGTAACTAAAGATGAAGATATGAAGAGTAATGGTAGAATATGATGATTGAAATAAAATATTTATATAAATATTTAAAGAGAGGGAAAAAAAATATTGTGTAAAATTTTAATATTAAATAAATAAAAAATATTTATATATTATGAGGCTCGAAAAAGCTCGACAAGCCATCGAGCAAGCTTTATATGAGCTCGAGTTTGACTCGAATAATAAACGAGTCGGCTTGAGCTCGACTCGAACTCGATCAAAGTCAAGCTCAAGTCGAGCTTTGACCGAGTAGCTTATGAGCGGCTCACGAGCGGCTTGACTCATTTACAGCCTTACTTAGGACCGGAGTCCTAGGGTCTAGGTTCAGTTTGGCTGATCTAGGCTTGGTCAAATTCAGTCGGGCTCGGTCAATACTGGGGTGGTCTAGACTAAGGCTCGGTCACATGGGTCAAGGGACCGAAGAGTTCGGTTTTGGGCTTAGGAGGTTCGGTCGAAGACCGGGGAGGCTCGATCCCATCGATCCTAGGTCTAGGGTTAGGGTCAAGTTTACCGGTCCTATGTCAAGTGAGGGCTAGGTCCTAGGGTTATGTTTATCGGTCCAAGGCTAAGTGAGGGCTCAGTTCTACGGTTAGGTTTATCGGTCATATGCTTAGTGAGGGCTTGTCCTAGGGTTAGAAAGCTTGGTCTTAGTCCTCGGTTCTAGGGTAAGAAAGTTCAGTCCTAGTCCTTGGTCCTAGGGTTAGAAAGCTCGATCTTAGTCCTCGGTCCTAACTGAAGAATACCGGTCTTAGGTCAGAAAACTCGGTCTTGGGATCCTCGGTCCTATGTGCGTTTTCTTGTTCCAAGGTTTTGTCCTGTGGTTCGTTTTCTTAGTCCTAATTTTGAACCTAGGGTTTGTTTTCTTAGTCTTAGGCTAAAACCTTAAGACCGAGTGTTCTTATTTTGGTCAAAATTTTAGAACTCCATAACTTTTGATTGGGATCATAAAATAATGATATGTAAGCTACTATAAGTTCATATGATTATGAAAAATAAAAGGCTTAATATAAATCACAATTTTGAAGTCCTTACAATGATAAATTTTAAAACACCATTTCTAGTTCAAATTTTGGGATCTTTCAGACTAGACTATTTCAAAGTCTAAATTTTGTTCTATTAGCTTTGAAAAGATGAATATAGTTGATCTAAACCAAAACAAGAACACTAATAAAATAATTTTTGAAGATTAAATCAAAATTAAAAAAATTCAAAAACAAGATTTGATCAAACATGATTAAAATGATGAAACAGTTACTTGGAATTCATCCTAACATATTAAAAAATATGTATAACAACTAATTGGATCAAAAATCCAGATTAAATCCAAGAACACAGAATTTCAAAAATTCAATTTTTAAGCTAGAATTTAAAAATATTAGTTTGATCAAACATGATCAATACGTGATTACAGGTGTTTGGGATTCATTACAACATGTTAACAAACATGTATAGCAATATTCTTGATAAAAAAATCCAGATTTAAACCAAGAAGAACACAAAAATTTTAAAAAATCAGTTTTCAAACTTTGATTTTCAAAATTTTTGATTTAGATTGATTTGATCGATTCTCTTTCAACAGAAAGTTCATACATGATATATATAATGATTCTTAACAAAGAAATCACATAATCAAAATTTAAAACAGAACAAATTCGATCAAACAAAAAAAATAAAAAAACATTCAAATTTTCTATCACAAATCGTGATACAAACGATATGGATCCATACCAACTTGGGAGAACACTCATGGGGTGTGTTGGCAGCTATTCAAGGGCCTGGATCGAGTCTTGGATTGTCGGAACATGTTTTTGACTAAAACCAATTCCCCATAATCTTTAAAGCTTGGATTCAGGTGATGAAATTTAGTGATTGTTTGATGGTTTGGTCTATACACCATGGGGGAGTATTTATAGTAGGGGAAGGTTGGTTGAGGAGGGGTAATTTGAGACGATTTTAACCTCCGACGAATTTATCCCTTAAGTTTTAACTGGCAGCTGGCAGCCGACATCCTTATCTAGGGCAGGATAAGGCATGAGGTTAAGGGCAAAGTGTAAGCGTCGATGAGAGGAGCACATGGCCAAAATTTGAAGGGATAAGGATGCATGTAGCGTGCGTTGTCCCTTCTAGAAGAATCGTGTCGGCGAGGTCGCATTTCCGGCAAGCCAAGCGTCCCAGCGAAGAAGACAAAGGAAACAACGTCATTTTGAGTGATAGAATGCCGAGTTTCGTTTGGTTCCGTCCGCGGTCAGCCTAGTTGACTAACGGGGTTAGTCTGTCTCGTTAGTTGATCCGGTGTGGGCAGTTGCATGCTAGATCCGTTGTAGCGGGGGTTTGGCGTGTTCTAGGCTATTGGATGAAATTTGGGTGCTCATCTAATGGTCCAGAATCCTGTTACAAATATTTAATAAAATTTATGCTACCCAGGATTATCTAATTTTATTTTTATTTAAAAGGTTATTAAAAATTGATTTTTAATCCCTTTCAAAATCATTTCTTCACCAAAAAAATTTAAAAAAATAATTTATGGAATAATAATAACAATTATGATTATAATTTATTTTTTGAGAATTTTGAGGTATTTTATTTAATTGTCTTAATTCATAAATTAAACATAATTCATGATTAAATTACAAATATATATTTCCAATCTCTTCTTTGGTCTAATTTGAAATATGGGTAAAATAAATACAATATTTATTCTCAAATTATTTCTGAAATTTTAAATAATTTCTTTAATTATTATTTAATTATCACAATAATTAATCCTTAATTAAATTTTAATTTTTAAAATTACTTTGAATCCTATATTCGACCTAGCACAACCTATATGAGAAATAAATAAATAAATAAATAAAACATGTGGAAGCTAGTCCATATTTCTAGAAATTCCTCTGTATAAATTTGATAACTTCAACCTCAACTTCATTGAATGAAAGTAGGAGTTATTGGAAAAAACTTGTAATGATAACCTCAACATCAACCAATATTATTGACAAATCTTTCGTCCCTATCATTAATTTAGCTAGGTAGGATCACTATATATTTTAAAAGTTATATAATTTCATTTGAAAATCTAATCCGTCCCTATCATTACTTTAACTAGGTAGGATCTCTATATATTTTAAAAGTTATCTAATTTTATTTGAAAATCTAATCCATCCCTGTCATTATTTTAACTCGGTAGGATCACTATTTTAAAAGCTATCTAATTTCATTTGAAAATCTAATCCATCCCTATCATTACTTTAACTAGGTAGGATCACTATATATTTTAAAAGTTATCTAATTTCATTTGAAAATCTAATCCATGAATTTCATAAAATCAACAAATATATATTGTATCTTGTTTTAATATTAAGGAAACTTAATTAAACCTGAATTAGTATTATAAACTTTTATATTATTAATAAAATATAAGATATACAATAGTTTAGTATATAGTATTTTTTGTATTTTCTGATATTTTTTTATTCTTTTTATAAAAATTAGTTATTATAAATTATTTAAAAATTAAAATATTTTTGTATCAATTATTCAAAATTTATTTAAATATAGTTGACTCAATCTACATTTGATTATGTATTGATTATTAATATATCTTTAATTCTCAATTCTAACCAATTTTTTTTTAAGAACATACGTAGTTTAAAATTTGAATTTTTTATTAATCATAATATTTGAATAACTAAATAATTTTGTTTTTGTAAGTTATTAAAAATAAAAGTATAAAATTAATTAAATAAATAAAAAAGTATAAATATTTACATTTTATTTTATAATAAAATAGTATTTTTAAATATGAACTATGTACATTTAATATTTAGTCTGGAATATCTATCCATTCCAAAATTACATTTTTTTGGTTTCGAATTAAATTTTAAACTAATTGAAATTCAAATTTTATTATATATAGATATTAAAAAAATAGTTCAAAATTGAAAACCCAAAATCAAATTCAAATTGTTTTATTAGAATTTGAATAAATTCAAATTCATTTAAGTTTTTGAATTGGCTAAAACGACTTTAATTAATTTGAATGATATTATTGATATAAGTAAAAGTTTTTTTGGAAGTAAAATGGTTAGTCTCTACATTTGAATTTAAAATTAAATTACTTAATAAATATATGCTTAATATATTTTGAAATTGTTATTTTTGTTATTGGTAATTATGAAAATAGACTTCCCGCTCAATTCTTGCAACCCTAAATTTGATTTTTTTTTTTTGTTTTGGCCAGTTCTTCTCAATTTACAGGTCAAATAAAACTCTCTTTAATTTATATTGAATCTACAAGATTATCAAAGCCAATTTCAAACAGGTCAGTAATTCTTCAAACTACACTCGATTTTGATCCAATTTTTTTATGTTTTATTAGAGTTTGATATAATTTACAATTATTTGAATTAAATAACATCTAAATACTGTTTAAAATAATTTAATCTATCAAAATAAATTATTATAAAATACTAGTTTAAATCATTGGTCAAATTTTCAAATAATGATTATTAATTTTTATAACTTTTGTATTATTAAGTGGTAAATGGTTCTTAATAGAAATGTTATTCTTAAAATTTGATTTTTAATTTGTGTTGAACTTTTCTGTTTATTTATTTTTTTTAATGTTTTTTTTCTTTTGGAAAAAACAAAGTTAAAGTTTGCCTAGCTTAATTTTGAACTTATGTTTATTCTCCCTTTTAAATTTTTTTAATGAAATAATACTAAGTTATTTTTCATAAAAAAAAATAATAAAAATAGTTAGTGTGTTAATGCTAACTTTTTAGATTTAATATATATATATATATATATATATATATATATATATATATATATATATATATATATATATATATAATATATATATTAGTATTTTCTGATATTATTTTTTATACAAAAATAGTTATATACAAATTATAAGAAATTCATATATATTTATATCACTTATTCAAAATTTATTTAAAATATATTTGACTCATTCTACAATTAATTTATATTATTTAGAGAAAAATATGTTTATGTGTTTAAAATATGTTTAATTTTGTATTATTGACTCATTATTATGTGTTATATAATTCAAATTAAAAAATAAATCACTTACAATACATAAAATTTGCTGAATCCTCTTAAAAATTTATCAAATTCAATTCAATTTTTCATATAAAAATAATATACAATAGGATTATATTTTATTTTGAGAAGATTTTGCCTATTAATAATATATAGCTGATTATATATTTCTAATTAATAAAGTAGGGTTTTTTAAAGAACAGTACTATTCATAACTTCCCTTAAACTTTATTTCTTCTTTGAAATTATTTTATTCACTTTATATTTAATATTTTATTTTTTTTAAACTAGATATAAAATTTATATTTGAAAATTGTAGCTCATCTATCTGTATTTGTTATTAGTTATATATCACCAATATTTGAATTATACTTTGGTAATATCTCCTTGTTTTGTTTTCAAAATAAATTTATAGTAAGAAATTAATATATTCATTTTATAATTTTTAATAATTAAAATCAAATTTAAATATTCCAGTATGAAACAGTGGACACGTCAATTAAATCCTCTTGATTTTTTTGAAAATTAAGTTTATTAGGATTTCATCTTCTTTATATATATATTCAAAATTTAATTTATATTAAATTATTAACAATTCCAAATTATTGTGTATAATTTTAGATAATTGAAAATTTTATTCATTATTATAATTTTATTTGTTTATTTATTCTTTATTACAGATATCCAAGAAGCATGACTAGTTTAAATGATACAACTTTATATGTGTTGGCATAGGAGATTTTTACATGGTTTACGGAAAAACATATCTTTAAATTAGCAACAAGTTCCCAACAATGTTTGAATTTTATACAAGAAGCAGCATTTTGTACCAGACAAACTCAAAATGTGATGCTAAAAGATGATTACGATTTCTTTATTCAAGCAAACATCGTATTGCACTTTGCCAACGAGAACATAATAAGGATTTTGACTCTTATAGGCCAACCATTAGGCTTGATAATTCCACCACAATCTATAGAGTTTTTGAGAGACGTTCAACTACTCGTATCAAGAGGCGGTCTTCTCTTTTGTAGAACTGCCCAAACGAGATCTAATTCGGTCAAACCTTTTGTGATAATTAATTCGGCCACTCGATGAAGGTTCAAGTATCTGCACCTTCTGGTTTGTCAAACGGGGAAAGAGATAATTGTTTGAAGGTAGTTTTCAATTATAATAAAAATGGCGATATTTTTCTTATGATTATAATGGAAGATAATGATGACTGGAACCCAATATATAAGTGCATGGTATACTCACTCGAAGAGGAGGAGTGGAGAGAGAAGAGCCAACGATGTTTCAATATCGGAGGAAGAAATTTATTAGTGGAAAATCACGTGTTCTTCGATGATTGTGTTTATTTTATTTCGGATTTTTTTGTTATTTCACACGTATGAGTGAAAACTATTTCCCTTATATTTTGTGTTATAACATAGAAAACAAAACAACACAACTTTTGAGATTACCAAGGAGAGCAAATAAAGGGCGAAACCACGGTAGTTGTCAACTCAAAATCTTTCCATGGAACAAGTGCAAGACAATTTGCTTGGTTAAGTTTCGTAAAGGACTTTTCACGATATGGGTATGAAATAAAGTTAGTAAAAAGGGCGATAAATCGTGGATTCAAATTCTAAGAATGACATTATCGGAGATCGGATTACCAGAGCATGTGCTAGATGACATTGCCGGCTTTACAATAACCAATGGGAAAACGTTGGTTATTGCAATGGGAAACAATAAGATTTACTCTTACGATGTAACAATGAACAATCAAAAGACGACAACTTTAATATGCAAGGACCATCTATGCATAGGAAAATCTTTTATAATTCATTCTTATTCTAATACCATGGCTCAAATTCAAAATGCCATGCCCCTCCTCCCTGAATGCTAGATTAGATAAATTTCTTATTGTATTATTACATTTTAATTTATTGAAATTATTTTATTGAAACCATATATATTATTATTTTGTTTTATAGATTATGAACGTGGCCTATTATTAATTTATATCTTCCCTATATTTGATTTGTAAAAAAATTATTAATGTGTATTTTTTGGGGGAAAAATTGTTAAAACTATTTCATTAAAATTCCAAAAATGGGAGGGTCGGAAATCAAAACTAGACAAATCCTAACTATGATTAAGGATGACAATCAAAAGACCCTAAAAAAATTGATTAGTAGCATTCATACATTCTAAAAAACAGAGATTACAAATAGAAAGGACTACGTTCAAACCTAATCATTCAAACCAGGGATTTTCGCATGCCATTTATCTTCATTGAGAGGCCTTCTTCCCCTTATTCTTCATCTACCTCTTCCTCTTCCTCTTCCTCTTCCTCTAATGATAAAAGGAGATTGTATTGAAGAGGATGATGAGTATTGTTGTTTCTTATTTTGAATTCTCTCTTTGTACGAGTTCGTTCTGATTTGATAAAAAGAATTGTTTCTGAGAATTTCAGGACTTTTACCTTTGTTATCTTCAACTTGAATTTTTGTATTCTTATCTTCCTTATCTTTAGTTTCAGCTTCAGACTCTACATCGGTTTTGGAATCTTCTTTATCGGCTTTAGAATTCTCTGTTTCAGCTTTGGAATTCTGGGTGTTTTCATCTTGAGTTTCCTCAACAACAAATTGAGGTTCATATTCCATTTTAGGCATAATCCTTTGCATTACAGAAAATTTTATTTTCCTCTTCACCTTAATTTCATTTACTTTCTTTTTTCGTTGTTTTCCATTTTCTCAGAATTCTTCTTGTTTTCTTCTACAAATGTTTGATCTTTGAGTTTAGCCTCCTCTGTTTCCTTCTTTTTCTTTTCAGTGGCTTTTCTGCTCTACTTTTTTCACTTTATCACATTTATTGTGCAGAAAAATGTTACAGAAAGCACAAATTTTTGGTTTCCATTCATAAGAGATCTCCATGACATTGTGATTTCCTTTTTTGTCAACAACTGTCATTTTCATTGGCAGGACACTCCTAGGATGTACTTCAATGCTAATTCTAGCTAAGGACAAGTGCTTTTCTCCTTCAATTATTGGGTCCATATATAATGGTTTCCCGATTGTACTTGCAAAATGACTAATCGCTTCAGCATTGTACATGTGGGTTGGAATGTTCTAGAGCTTGAACCAAATCTGGGAAGTTTCCTTTGATCTACTTTGTAAATTCATTTCTTTTGACCACTTTTCTAGCTTCATGCAATTTGATCATATGTAAGTATGCCCATTCTCCAAGATTTCATTCAGATTTTAGTCTTTTTTGAACTGCAGGAAGTACATGTCATGTATGTTTGCAGAAACTTTTTCAAGCCCTTTTCTCCCCACTGTTTAATTAGACAATCTTTGGTAGTTGGAAATGATACTCTGTTTTTCTCAATGAAGTTTCCAACCACCACAAACTCCTAGTCTTCAATACATTTCTCCTCTACTTTAGAAGGCAGTTTGAATTCAAAAGGACAGTTGAGTACCTCTATCTTTGTTTGGATATCCCCCAAGTAGATTTTTCCTTTGTAGGCATGATTTTTAAATTTCTTTTCTGCTTTATTCTTCCATACCTCGTTGACTTTCTATGTTGAATTACTCCTGATAGTGTAGGTCTTGGTTTTGGAAGCCTTCATCAACTCCTTCATTGCATCAACTGACCACTTAACTATCTCCTCATATTTTGTTTTCTTCAGTAAATTTCAGTCCTTGAGATAATGAATATTGAGTTAGACTGTTATTTGATGAGATTTCTCTTTACTGATTGTGATTTCTCCCTTCTTAGCATGCATTAGGAGTTTGGTAATCTAGTTTTAAGACTAAACAGGTTGGCTCTTTCATTATAACCAACCTTCCAAATTCCTTCTTTTCCCCTTGTTTTCCTGCAGCATTTTCTTCAGAATTTTTAACAGGAATTGGTTTCTTACCTTTGTTACATTCTTGTTTGTCAAGGATTATTTCTTCAACAATCCTATCAATTTTCTTTTCAGCTACCTCCATTAAATCTTACATCACAAATTCTTTGATTTCCTTATACTTATTGATTTTCTTCTTCCCATTTTAATGAAAAATAGAACAAAACAACAAAGAAGGAAAATTACATAATAGGGTACACTAGAAACCCTAGATATACAAAACAGGGTAAACTAGAAACTATAACCTTCCAACCAAGCTTGTAGATGAATGGCCGACCTAGCAATTAGTGTCAATATCGCGTTGTTCGTGTCGATTGTGCTGATTGTGTACAATGGTTTGAAGGGATTTTTCTTTAGTTATTAGAAATTGGATAGAATGATATTTGTGTCTCATGTTTGTCAAACTCTTATTATAGAGGATTGTGTCTCAAACACTAATAAATATAATTAAAATATATAATATTATCAATATATTTATTTGTTTTTCATCTTATAAGAATTTTAAGTTTATTTTTTTTAATAATATTAATTTTCAATTTATATTATATAAAAACATAATTTTATATTATTTTATTATATTATTTTTTCTTTGAAAAATATAGTTTAAAATTACTCTAACATTCACAAACCTGAACAGTACTACATAAGCACAAGGTTAACTTATTCTTGTTTTTATATGTAATCTTGTTTTACCAATAAATTGTCTTAATTAATTTTTAAATTTATTCCTTATTTTAAATATTCTTTAGAATAAATTTGTTTAAAATAATATTAACATGTATGTGCATTTTTTCGGTCCTAGGTTTTAACCTGGGTTTCGTTTTCTCGGTCCTAATTTTGAACCCAGGGTTCGTTTTCTCGGTCCTAGGATAAAAATCTTAGAATCGAGTGTTCTTATTTTGGTCAAAATTTCAAAACTCCATAACTTTTGATTGGGATCATGAAATCATGATCCGTAAGCTACAGTAAATTCATTTTATTATGAAGAACAAAAACACTAACATAAATCACGATTTTAAAGTCCTTACAAGGATCAATTTTAGAATATCACTTCTAGGTCAAATTTTGGAATCTTTCAAATTACACTATTTCAAGGTCTGATTTTTGTTCCATTAACTTTGAAAAGATGAATATAGTTGATCTAAACCAAAACATTAAAACAAAATTTGAAGATTAAATAAAATTTCAGTTTTTTTTTCGAAAACAAGATTTGATCAAACATGATCAAAATGATGAAACAGTTACTTGGAATTCATCATAACATGTTAACAAACATGTATAACAACTAATTGGATCAAAAAATCCAGAATAAACCAAGAACACATAATTTCAAAAATTTAAATTTTAAGCTTGAATTTCAAAATTTCAGTTTGATCAAAATTATCAAAATGCAATTACAGTTTTTTGGGATTCATTCTAACATGTTAACAAACATGTATAACAATTATCTAGATCAAAAAATTCAGATTTAAACCAAGAACATAAATATTTTAAAAAAACGGTTTTCAAACTTTGATTTTCAAATTTTTTGATTAAGGTTGATTTTATCGATTCTCTTTCGACAGAAAGTTCATACATGATATTTATAATGATTCTTAGAAAAGAAATCACATAATTATAGCTTAGAACAGATAAAATCCAATCAAACAATAGAAATTGAAAATATTCAAATTTTCAATCACAAATCATGATACAAACGATATGGATGTATACCAACAGTGGGAAAACACTCTCGGGCTGTGTTGGTAGCTATTCAAGGGCCTAGATCGAGACTTGGATAGTCGGAATATGTTTTGAAAAAAACTAGTTCGCCGAAATCTTCAACGCTTGGATTCAGGTGATGAAATCCGGTGATTGTTGGATGATTGTTGGATGATTTGGTCTACAGACCATGGGGGGAGTATTTATAGTGGGGGAATGTCGGTTGAGTAAGGGTAATATAAGACGATTTTAACCTCTAGCGAACTTATCCCTTAAGTTTTATCCGACAGCTGACAACCTTGTCTAGGGCATGATAAGGTTGGAGGATAAGGGCAAAGTATAGGCGTTGATGAGAGGAGGACGTGGCTGAAATTTGAAGGGATAAAGATGCATGTAGCGTGCGTTGTCCCTCCTAGAAGAATCGCGCCGACGAGGTCGCATTTCTGGCGATCCTTGCGTCCCAACGAAAAAGACAAAGGAAACGATGTCGTTTCGAGTGACGGAACACCGAGTTTTGTTTGATTCCGTCCAAGGTTAGCCTGATTGACTAACGGGGTTAGTTTGTCTCGTTAGTTGATACGATGTGGGCGATTGCGTGTTGTATCCATTGTAGCGGGGGTCTGGTGCATTCTTGGCTATTCAATGAGATTTTGGCGCTCATCTGACGGTCCAAAATCCTGTTACAAATATTTAACAAAATTTCTGCAATATAGGATTATCTAATTTTATTTTATTTAAAAGGTTATTAAAAATCGATTTTTAATCCCTTTTAAACCCATTTCGTCATAAAAAAAATCACAAAACATATTTCTGGAATCATAATAACAAACTAGCTGTATCCC
The DNA here is from genome assembly GCF_907164915.1 of Impatiens glandulifera. NCBI lineage: Eukaryota > Viridiplantae > Streptophyta > Magnoliopsida > Ericales > Balsaminaceae > Impatiens > Impatiens glandulifera. The sequence goes on from NC_061865.1 coordinate 34,081,758, forward strand.
GTGCATTTACACAGATAAAAATAATAATAAAAAAAATTGTGAAAAAAATATTACGGTAAATTTTTTATGGGCGGGTCAACCCACAATCCGACCCAAGTGTACATTTACTCTCACATATATCTAAATTAACCACAACTCTCGACCCGGCAATCCGGACACTTTAAGAATTAAGCATCATTATATATATATATATATATATATATATATGATCATAACTTTTTTCTTGAAAAATTTGGGGTATTTTATTAATTGTCTTAAGTCATAAATTAAACATAATTCATTATTAAATCAAAATTAAATATTTTCAACCTCTTTTTTGGTATAATTTGTAATTTGGTAATATAAATAAAATATTTAACCTCAAATTTTTTATGGAATTTTGAATAATTTTCTTAATTAGAATTTAATTTTTTTTTTTATGATATTTTGAATATAAAATTTTAAAATATTATTTTAATATTATTAAAATAATAATATCACTTAAAAATAGGGTAAGTCAAATTTCATGCTTACAAATATTAAATTTTGTAATTTCAAAAGTATAAATCAAAATAATTTCATAATGTATATGCTCCAATCATGATAGTAATAAGAATAATGATTAATATGCTAGTTTTAAAAAATCATGTATATACTTATTTGGATCAAACCCAGAACAAATTCATAAGTTTATTTGAAAAAAAACTTAAACATGATAGAGTCATTACACGTTAGCCTCTAGTAGCACAAGATAGATCCTATATGAGAAATAAATAAATAAAACATGTAGAAGTTCAGCCAAGTTTCTAGAAATTCCTCAAAATTTGGTAACGTTAACCTCAACACCATTGAAAGTACCATTGAAAGTAGCAAAACTTGTAATAATAACCTCAACATCTACCAATATTATTGACAAATCTTTTGTCCTATATCGTTGCTTTAACAAAGTAGGATCACTGTTTTAAAAGTTATTTAATTTCATTTTAAAATCTAATTTCATTTTAAAATCTAATATATGAATTTCATAAAAATTAACAAGAAGATACATTATAGGCAAATTTTGCAATAAAGTGTTTGTGGGCTACATACTTAATTACTGTACCATTTTTTTTTTTCAAAACAAAATTTTTATATTATTAATAAAATATAAGATATAAAATATATTATAATGAGTATATAGTATTTATGTATTTTCTGATATTATTTTTATTTTATTTTATTTTATAAAATTTTGTTTTTATAAATTATTTAAAAATTAATATATTTTTGTATTAATTATTCAATTAATTTAAATATAGTTAACTAAATCTACATTTAAATATGTATTGATTATTAATATATTTTTAATTCTCATTTCTAACAAAATTTTGTAGAACGTTTAATATTTGAATTTGAATTTTTTATTAATCATATTATTTGAATAACTAAATAATTTTTTTTTTTTTTTTTGTAAATTATTAAAAATAAAAGTATAGAATTAATTAAATAAATAAAAAAGTAAAAATATTTACATTTTATTTTATAATAAAATAGTATTTTTAAATGTGAACTATGTGCATTTAATATTTAGTCTGGAATATTTATCCATTCCAAAATTATATTTTTTTGGTTTCGAATTAAATTTTAAATTAATTGAAATTCAAATTTTATTATATATATATATATATATATTAAAAAAATAGTTCAAAATTTAAAACCCAAAATCAAATTCAAATTGTTTTATTAGAATTTGAATAAATTCAAATTCATTTAAGTTTTTGAATTGGCTAAAACGACCTTAATTAATTTGAACAATATTATTGATATAAGTCAAAAAAAATTTGGAAGTAAAATGGTTAGTCTCTACATTTGAATTTAAAATTAAATTATATAATAAATATATGCTTAATACATTTTTAAATTGTTATTTTTGTTATTGGTAATTAGGAAAATAGACTTTCCCTCAACTCTTTTAACCCTAAATTTGAATTTTTTTTATTTTGGCCAAACTATAAAAGGCTCTCTCCAGTTCTTCTCAATTCACAGATAAATAAAACTCTCTTTGATATATATTGAATCTACAAGATTATCAAAGCCAACTTCAAACAGGTCGATAATTCTTCAACCTACACTTTTGATCCAATTTTTTATGTTTTATTAGAGTTTAATATAATTTACAATTATTAGAATAAAATAATATCTAAATACTGTTTAAAATAATTTAATCTAACAAAACGAATTATTATAAAAAACTAGTTTAAATCATTGGTTAAATTTTCAAATAATGATTATTAATTTTTATAACTTTTGTATTATTAAGCAGTAAAATGGTTCTTAATAGAACTGTTATTCTTAAAATTTGATTTTTTATTTGTGTTAACTTTACTGTTTATTTTTTTTTTTTTGGAAAAACAAAGTTAAAGTATGTCTAGCTTAATTTTGAACTTATGTTTCTTCTCCCTTTTAAAATTTTTTAATGAAATAATACTAAGTTATTTTTCAGAAAAAAAAATAATAATAAAAATAGTTAGTGTGTTAATGCTAACCTTTTAGATTTAATATATATATATATATATATATATAATATTAGTATTTTCTGATATTATTTTTTATACAAAAATAGTTATATACAAATTATAAGAAATTCATATATATTTATATCACTTATTCAAAATTTATTTAAAATATATTTGACTCATTCTACAGTTAATTTGTATTATTTAGAGAAAAATATGTTTATGTGTTTAAAATATGTTTAATTTTGTATTATTGACTCATTATGTGTTATATAATTCAAATTAAAAAATAAATCACTTACAATACATATAATTTGCCGAAACCTCTAAAAAATTTATCAAATTCAATTCAATTTTTCATATAAAAAATAATATACAGCAGGATTATATTTTATTTTGAGAAGATTTTGCCTATTAACAATATATAGCTGATTATATATTTCTAATTCATAAAGTAGCTAGGGTTTGTTAAAGAACAGTACTATTCATAACTTCCCTTAAACTTTATTATTTCTTTGAAATTCTTTTATTCACTTTATATTTAATATTTTATTTTCTTAAACTAGATATAAAATTTATATTTGAAAATTGTAGCTCATCTATCTGTATTTGTTATTAGTTATATATCACCAATATTTGAATTATACTTTGGTAATATCTCCTCTTGTTTTGTTTTCAAAATAAATCTCTAATAAGAAATTAATATATTCATTTTATAATTTTTAATAATTAAAATCAAATTTAAATATTCCAGTATGAAACAGTGGCACGTCAATGAAATCCTCTTGATTTTTTTGAAAATTAAGTTTATTAGGATTTCATCTTCTTTATATATATATATATTCAAAATTTAATTTATATTAAATTATTAACGATTCCAAATTAATGTGTATAATTTTAGATAATTGAAAATTTTATTCATTATTATAATTATATTTGTTTATTTATTCTTTATTACAGATTCAAGAAGCATGACTAGTTTAAATGATACAACTTTATATTTGTTGGCATGGGAGATTTTTACATGGTTCACGGTAAAATATATCTTTAAATTAGTAACAACTTCCCAACAATGTTTGAATTTTACACAAAAAGCATCATTTTGTACAAGACAAACTCAAAATATGATGCTAAAAGATGATTGCGATTTCTTTATTCAAGCAAACATCGTATTGTACTTTGCCAACGAGAACATAATAAGGATTTTGACTCTTATAGGCCAACCATTAGGCTTGGTAATTCAACCACAATCTATAGAGTTTTTGAGAGACGTTCAACTACTCGTATCAAGAGGCGGTCTTCTCTTTTGTAGAACTGCCCAAACGAGATTCAATTCGGTCAAACCTTTTGTGATAATTAATCCGGCCACTGGGAGGAAGGTTCAAGTATCTGCACCTTCTGGTTTGAACAGTGAAAGAGATAATTGTTTGAAGGTAATTTTCAATTATAATAAAAATGGATATTTTTTTTATGATTATAATGGAAGATAATGATGACTGGAACCCAATATATAAGTGCATGGTATATTCACTCGAAGAGGAGGAGTGGAGAGAGAAGAGCCAACGACGTTTCAATATCGGAGGAAGAAATTTATCGGTGGAAAATCACGTGTTCTTCGGTGATTGTGTTTATTTTATTTCGGATTTTTATTGTTATTTCACATGTATGAGTGAAAACTATTTCCCTTATATTTTGTGTTATAACATAGAAAACGAAACAACACAACTTTTGAGATTACCAAGGAGAGCAAATAAAGGGCGAAACCACGGTAGTTGTCAACTCAAAATCTTTCCATGGAACAAGTGCAAGACAATGTGCTTGGTTAAGTTTCGTAAAGGTCTTTTCACGATATGGGTATGGAATAAAGTTAGTAAAAAGGGTGATAAACCGTGGATTCAAATTCTAAGAATGACATTATCGGAGATCGGATTACCAGAGTATGTGCTAGATGACGTTGTCGGTTTTACAATAACCAATGGGAAAACGTTGGTTATTGCAATGGGAAACAATAAGATTTACTCTTACGAGGTAATAATAAACAATCCAAAGACGGCAACTTTAATATGCAAGGACCATCTATGCATAGGAAAATCTTTTATAATTCATTCTTATTCTAATACCATGGCTCAAATTCCAAACGTCATGCCCTCTTCCTTGAATGCTGAATGCTAGATTAAATAAATTTCTTATTGTATTATTACATTTTAATTTATTGAAATTACTTTATTGAACCATATATATTATTATTTTGTTTTATAGATTATGAACGTGGCCCATTATTAATTTATATCTTCCCTATATTTGATTTGTAAAAAATTATTAATGTGTATTTTTTTTTCGGGGGAATTGTTAAAACTATTTCATTACAATTCCAAAAGTGGGAGGTTCAGAAATCAAAACTAGACAAATCCTATCTTTGATTAAGGATGACAATCAAAAAAACCCTAAAAAAATTGATGAGTAGCATTCTTACATTCTTAAAAAACAGAGATTACAAATATAAAAGACTACGTTCAAACCTAATCATTTTTGCATGCCATCTATCTTAATTGAGAGGCCTTCTGTCCCTTCTTCTTCCTCTATCTTTTCCTCTAACGATAAAAGTAGATTGTATTGAAGAGGATGATGAGTATTGTTGTTTCTCATTTTGAATTCTCTCTTTGTACGAGTTCGTTCTGATTTGATAGAAAGAATTGTTTCTGAGAATTTCAGGATTTTTACCTTTGTTATCTTATACTTTAATTTTTGTATTCTTGTCTTCCTTATCTTTAGCTTCAGTTTCAGACTCTACATCGGTTTTGGAATCTTCTTTATCGGCTTTAGAATTCTCTGTTTCAGCTTTGGAATTATGGGTGTTTTCATCTTGAGTTTTCTCAACAACAAATTGAGGTTCATCTTCCATTTTAGGCATAATCCTTTGCATTATAGAAAATTTTCTTTTCCTTTTCACCTTAATTCCCTTTACTTAATAGTAATAAAAAATAGTAACAGTTTGTTCATCTGTTAATATTAAAGGGTAATACCAACCGCGTAAGGGGTCAATATCAACCGCTCTTAAAACGGTTGATATTAACTCATCTATATTAACGGAATTTTAAAAAGGTTGATATTGACCCCACTCTATATCAACAGTTTTAAAAACAATGAGATAAATGAGGTCAATATCAACCGCTCTTAAAACGATTGATATTAACTCATCTATATTAATGAAATTTTAAAACGGTTGATATTGACCCACTCTGATATTGACCAAATCTATATCAATCATTTTAAAAACCGTTGATATAAAGGGGGAAATATAAGACTTATTATGTTATGTATTATTTTAAATTTTATTTTTTTTATTTTGCATATTTTATTGCTGAAACTTTTGTATAAATTTTGTTATATTATATTTTATTATTACAGCAAAATGTTTAAATAAATTTTATTCTTTTAACAAAAAAAGAAATTATTTAAATTTTTTATTAAAAATTATAATAAGAATTAATTTGTAATTTTTGAGTTATTTTTATTTATTTTATATGAGGAATAAAAGTGAGATAAGAGATAAGATAATATATATATAAGATAATATATATATATATATATATATATATATATATATATATATATATATATATATATATATATATATGTAGAGGAATATTTTTTTTAGGAAAAATAAAAATAAAAATATTAATAAGATTTAGTTTTTATGAAAAATATAAAATATTAATAAATTTTAATATTTAATAAGAATAAAAAAATACTATTAAAGAGAAGAAATAAAAATTTAAAATTTAAAGAAAAAAATTAATTAGTGGAGAGAGATTAGAGAGAAACTAGGAAAGATATATAATCATATATTTTTATTAAATTTAAAATATAATTAATAATTATTTATATAAATATATATGAATTTATTAATAATTAATTATATGAATTATATATATATATATATATATATTATATAAATATTAAATAATAATAATAAGTAAAAAAACTAAAATTTTATGACAATATATTTTAAATTTAAAAACATAATATATATTTATATATTATGTAATAAAATAAATATATATATATATAATTAAATTTGAAATATTCATATTTATTTAATAAAATATACATATAATATATTTTAAATTTAAAATTTTTAAATAAATTAATTTGATTTGTTATTTAATAGAGTAAATATATATATATATATATATATATAATTGATATTAAATATTTTTTAATATTTTTAATTTAATAATTTATATTTATATATAATATACAATATTTAATATATATATATATATATATAATATTTAAGTAATTAAATTTATTAAAATATAATATATATATATATATAATTAAAATAAATAAATAAAATATCATTAAAATCGTGGGTTGTTATACAAATAAATTAATTAATTCTCCTTCATCTAATAACTTCTCCTCAACCTTGATAATTTCTTCTCTCCTCAATCACCTCTCTTACCAGCGACAACTATACTCCTTCAAATCAATGCTCTTAATTCATTTCTCATTTGCCTTATAGGTAAAATTATCATTGTATAATAAGGTTTTTGAGGTACACTAAGTTGTTAAATATATTAAACATATTCCTCCAACGATGTTTATATTATTAACTTTAATTTTTATGTTGTAAATATCTTTATATGTAGGTATACTAAATTTGGACGGAATTAATTGTGAAGAAGAGAAGGTAGTTAATTATGAAGAAGATGAGATTTATGCTGAAGGAAGAAGAAATAGATGATAGAAGATGAAGATGGAATTATTATTTTATATTTTTTGTATTATGAATATTTTTTTAGGTAATGTAGTATTTGTATGTATTGGAATTAAATTGTTTTAATGTTAATTTTGAAATTATATTTAAAAATTATCTTGTCATTTGAAATTTTGTATAAAATAATTAAAGTGATTTTTAATTAAATAATTGAAATAATTTTTTTTATAAATTCGGAATAAAAAATTTCAAACAACTATTATAATTAAGAAATAACAACCGCCTAAAATTGGTTGTTATTGATTAATAACAACAGACTTTATGTCACTTTATGTCCGTTAATATTGAGTAATGACAACATTTTTTTTAAACCGTTGATATTGCTTAATAACAATTGAATGTAAAACGGTTGCAACTGTTTAATAAGAACAGTCCTTAGAGCCGTTGATATTGCTTAATAACAACCGCTCACAAAACGGTTGCTATTGAGTAATAATAACAACCTCCCCAAAATGGTTGATATTTCATGTTTGAGCAATGCCTACGGAGGCTCTAGTAACGGATGTCAACCGCTTTTTGAACAATTGTTATTACTCAATACTAACCATTTTTTGTTTAATATCAATGGTAAGAACCGTTGATATTGATCTTTTTTTTACTAGTGTATTTCTTTCGCTGTTTTCCATTATCTCAAAATCCTTCTTGTTTTCTTCTACAAATGTTTGATCTTTGAGTTTAGCCTTTTCGGTTTCCTTCTTTTTCTTTTCTGTTTCTTAGCATTTTTGCTCTTCTTTTTAAGCTTTATCACATTTATTGTGCAGAAAAATGTTACAGAAAGTACACATTTTTGGTTTCCATTCATAAGAGATCTCCATGACATTGTGATTTCCTTTTTCTGTTAACAACTGTAATTTTCATTTTTGGACACTCCTAGGATGCACTTCAATGCTAATTCTAGCAAAGGACAAGTGTTTTCCTCCTTCAGTTATTGGGTCCATATATAATGGTTTCCCAATTGTACTTGTAAAGTGACTAATCGCTTTAGCATTGTACATGTCGGCTGGAATATTCTAGAGCTTGAACCAAATATGAGAAGTTTCCTTTGATCTACTTTGTAGATTCATCTCTTCTGACCACTTTTCCAGCTTCATGCAATTTGATCATATGTAAGTATGCCCATTATCCAAGATTTCTTTCAGATTTGAGCCTTTTTTGAACTGCAGGAAGTACATGTCATGTATGTTTTCAGAAACTTTTTCAAGCCACTTTTCTCCCCACTATTTAATTAGACAATCTTTGGTAGTTGGAAATGATAATCTGTTTTTCCCAATGAAGTTTCCAACCACCACAAACTCTCAGTCTTCAATACAATTCTCCTCTACTTTAGAAGGCAGTTTGAATTCAAAATGAGAGCTGAGTACCTCTACCTTTGTTTGGATATCCCCCAAGTAGATTTTTCCTTTGTAGGCATGATCTTCAAATTTCTTTTCTGCTTTATTCTTCCATACCTCGTTGACTTTTTATATTGAATTACTCCTGATATTGTATGTCTTGGTTTTGGGAGCCTTCATCAACTCATTCATTGCATCAACTGACCACTTAACTATTTCCTCATATTTTGTTTTCTTCAGTAAATTCTAGTCCTAGAGATAATGAATATTTAGTTAGACTGTTATTTGATGTGGTTTCTCATTACTGATTGTGATTTCTCCCTTCTTAGAATGAATTAGGAGTTTGGTAATCTAGTTTTTAAGACCAAACAGGTTGGCTCTTTCATTATAACCAACATTCCAAATTCCTTCTTTTTTCACTTGTTTTCCTGCAACATTTTCTTCATAATTTTTAACATAAATTGGTTTCTTACCTTTGCTACATTCTTGTTTGTCCAGGATTATTTCTTCAACAATCCTATCAACTTTCTTTTCAGACACCTCCCTTAAATCTTCCATCACAAATACATTGATTTCCTTATACTTATTGATTTTCTTTCTTCCCATTTTATTGAAAAATAGAACAAAACAACAAAGAAGAACAATTACAGAATATGGTACACCAGAAATCCTAGATATACAAAACAGGGTAAACCAGAAACTCTAACCTTCCAACCAAGCTTGTAGATGAATGACCGACCTAGCAATTTGAGTCGATATCTTGTCGTTCGTGCCGATTGTGCGCACGTTTGACAAACGACACTAAGCAACTAACAATGTGATCACAATAAGCGAACCGCGATATTGATACCATGTAAATCGTGCTGATTGTGCCGTTCGTTTCAATTGTGCCGATTGTACCAATCGTGTCATTCGTGGTACTACTTTAAATTTGTATAACGTCTTATAGTATGAAGAAAAGATGGTTAAACACTTATCAATGGTATAATTTAACACAAATTCTAATTTAGGGTTAATTGTGTAAAAATATACCGGAATTATAGATATATTTATGAATAAAAGTATATTGATATGATTATTTTAATATGGTTTTGATTCAATAGTGAGTTACTTAAACATCTAAAAAACTCACCATCAAACAGACTTATGTGTTGTCTTTTTATTCTATGTTCTTTAAAAAAACAATGGTTTGAAAGGATTTTTCTTTAGTTATTAGAAATTGGATAAAATGATATTTGTGTCTCATGTCGTTTAACTATTATTATAGAGGATTGTGTCTCAAACACTAACAAATATAATTAAAATATATAATATTATCAATATATTTATTTGTTTTTCATTTTATAAGAATTTTAAGAATTTTAAGTATATTTTTTTAATAATATTAATTTTCAATTTATATTATATAAAAAAATAATTTTATTATATTATTTTTTTTCTTTAAAAAATATGGTTTAAAATTACTCTAACATTCACAAACCTTAACAGTACTACATAAGCACAGGGTTAACTTATTCTTGTTTTATATGTAATCTTGTTTGACCATTAAATTGTCTTAATTAATTTTTAAATTTATTCCTTATTTTAAATATTTTTTAGAATAAATTTGTTTAAAAAAATATTCACATGTATGTGCATTTTTTCGGTCATAGGTTTTAACCTGGGTTTCGTTTTCTCGGTTCTAATTTTGAACCTAGGGTTCATTTTCTCGGTCCTAGGATAAAAATCTTAGGACCGAGTGTTCTTATTTTGGTCAAAATTTCAAAACTCCATAACCTTTGATTGGGATCATGAAATTATGATCCGTAAACTACAATAAGTTCATTTTATTATGAAGAACAAAATCTCTAACATAATTCACGATTATAAAGTAGTTACAAGGATCAATTTTAAAATATCACTTCTAGGTCAAATTTTGAAATCTTTCAAATTACACCATTTTAAGGTCTGATTTTTGTTCCATTAACTTTGAAAAGATGAATATAGTTGATCTAAAACAAAACAAGTACATCATTAAAACAATTTTTGAAGATTAAATAAAAATTCAATTTTTTCAAAAACAAGATTTGATCAAACTTGATCAAAATGATGAAACAGTTACTTGGAATTCATCCTGACATGTTAACAAACATGTATAACAACTAATTGGATCAAAAAATCCAGAATAAACAAAGAACACATAATTTCAAAAATTCAAATTTTAAGCTTGAATTTCAAAATTTCAATTTGATCAAAATTATCAAAACGCGATTACAGTTATTTGGGATTTATTCTAACATGTTAACAAACATGTATATCAACTATCTGGATAAAAAAATCAGATTTAAATAAAATCTAATCAAACAAAAAAATGAAAACATTCAAATTTTCAATCACAGATCATGGTACAAACGATATGGATGCATACCAATAGTGGGAGAACACTCTCGGGCTGTGTTGGAAGCTATTCAAGGGCCTGGAAGCTATTTTGACAAAAACTAGTTCGCCAAAATCTTCTAAGCTTGGATTCAGGTGATGAACTCTAGTGATTGTTGGATGATTGTTTAATGGTTTGGTCTACAGACCATGGGGGAGTATTTATAGTAGGGGAATGTCGGTTGAAGAAGGGTAATATAAGACGATTTTAAACTCTAGCGAACTTATCCCTTAAGTTTTATCCGACAACTGACAGCCTTATCTAGGGCAGGATAAGGCTGGAGGATAAGGGCAAAGTGTAGGCGTTGATGAGAGGAGGACGTGGCTGAAATTTGAAGGGATAAGGATGCATGTAGCGTGCGTTGTCCCTCCTAGAAGAATCGCGCCGATGAGGTCGCATTTCTGGTGATCCTTGCGTCCCAACAAAGAAGACAAAGTAAACGACGTCGTTTCGTGTTAGGATCTAGATCGGGGCTGGCGGAATAAGGTCTGACCAGTTTACCTTTGCTGACAACACTTAACGGTTGGTTTTTAATCCGGTTAGAAATTAACACGGGGTTTCAATACTACACAAACTGTCACAAACCCTTGAACCGAGTTCAAGTGCGGAAGTGGTTTGTTTCAGGTTACAGCAACACACACATGATGAATAGAGATAGGTTTTGGAGAATATCGGTTTGGAGATTAGGAGGTCGGTTTTAGGTTTTGTGAATCGGTTATGATGTAATTCGGTTATAGAAGTGTGAGTCGGTTAGGACAGTACAAGTCGGTTAGAACGTAGAACCGGCAGAAAGTAAAGAACAAGACACATGTTTTTATGGATGTTCAGAGATAAAACTCCTACGTCACCCCTTCTTCTCGAAACCGTGAGAAGAATATTCACTAAGGAATACACAAACACAATACACGATCGAGACTTATTTGCTGCTCGATAAACACTCGTACAATTTTCACAGAAATTGTAATCACACTTCAAATGCACACTTAAGATTCTTAATCTTGTAGAGAGATAAATGCAACTTGTAACTTGGGTTGTTGTCACTAACTAGAACTCTCAGAACTGCATTTACACCTCTTCAGCTCCTTCTTTTATATGTGAAATGTGTCAACGGTCACATTTCTTCAACGGATACCTTAAGTGTAATCCTTGAATCTGATTGGTTGAGCAAAGGTTCAACATTGCATTAATTGCGGTTTAAGCTTCCAAGACATGGAGCAGACCGGCTCTGATTTGTCTTTTACCTAATTTATGCAACTTCTGGTTAGCCGGTTACCTGCATCTGGAGAATTGCACATTTGACTTGTACCAAAATGGTAACTGTTTCTTCAGGAAATCTTCTGCAGCCTGCAGAGTATCATCAGACTTGTATGGATATGGCAATGTTACAGTCTGTTCCTTTGGTATCATCTTCCGCAGATACTCAAAGTGTTCGTTTGCACCTATTTGTAGATTGTACTTAGTTTGATAATCTTGGCTTCTTTCTCTAAGTAGTTTCTTCATCGGTTTTCCAGTTGGATGCATTTCGGTTTAGAATGTCTACCGGTTATTCATAACTTCAGATTAACCGGATGACTTCCGGTTTTGGATACATCCTATGCTTCTTCTTTTAACCGGTTAGATTCTTTGATCGGTTGGATTCTTGACCGGTCATATTTTTTACCGTTCTTGGTTCTTGACCGTTCCTGCACAGGAAGTTTGTTTTTGTTAAGTTCTTATTTTAACCGGTCTAATTTATCTAACAGTTTCTCCCTTTTTGATTATTTTATTTAAAATATTCAAAATCTTGTAAGAAGTAAGACGTAGGCCGGTTGTTTTAGAGATTTGTTTGGCCGAATTTTTGGAAAACATTTAGAGAAACCTTAGAAGAATTTTTGGAAAAATTTGAGAGAGTTTTTGTCTTTAAAGAAAAGTTTATCTTATCAATTTCTCCCTTTTTGTTATTTTAATTAAAATATTCAAAACCATGCAAGAAGTAAATTGTAGGCCGGTTTCCAAAAATATTTTATATATATATAAAAGTAGGAAATATAATAACAGATAATTAAAAATTCTATTCCCTCTTCTTGTTGTTCTTTGGCATGTATCTCTCGAGGTATTCAACCATCACTCCCTTTCTCGGATTGCAATGATCGATGCCAAGTTCGGAGGAAGATGCTTGACCGTCCGAGGTGCCGGTGAATGGTGAATCCTGTGAGGGAACCGATCTAAGTGGAAGCGCATTAATGCCCCGCGCTCTTTTTAATAGCGGTGTATCCTAGTCATTAATCTCTACGATATCTGGTGAGTCCGGGTTGATTGGAAGAGCAGCAATCGGTTCAGTAATGTCGGTCAACAGCTGTTGAGTCCGTTTAACCGCTTTCTTCTTGGTGGCCTTTCTCTTTCTTGTTACCGGTCTGGTTGATGGAGCAGCCGGATTTGATTACTTATTTGCTTCGGCTATATCGTATTCTATCAAATGTTGTTGAATTAGCCGAGCCGCGTCCTCATTCGCTTGTACCGCTTATTCCGGTGCAACATTTTCTACCACTTGAACATGTTGGGCCAGGGCTGCATCCGCCTGTTCCCTTTCCTTCTGAAGCCGCATGTTCTCGTCTTCAGCTTCTTGGATCTTTTGAGCCGCGATCTCATTCGTTTTCTCAAGCGTCTTGTCGGCTGCTAGCTTGGCCGCGATCATTTCCGCCAGCTGTTCGGAGACCGCTTGTAGTGCGACTTCGGTTTGGGCATGCTTTTCTTCAAGCGCTTCCATTTTCTGAAGTATCGAGCCGGCCTGGATGCCGAATTGAAGCAGACCCTCTTCAAAAGATGCCAACCTTTGATCTGTTGACGTAAGTTATTGGGCGGTATGATTGTGACCCTCTTCATGAGTCGTCAGCCTTTGATTAATGGAACTTAGCTGCTGATCGGTTTGAGCAAAACTGTACTCTAGTGTTGTAGTTCTATGGGTCGTGGAGCCGATCAATTGGTCGGTTAGGCCGTAGTTTTCTTCAACGATTGTAAGTCGTTGATCGCAGAGTTCAGCTTTTCACCGTTAGACTCAATCAACCGATTGGATTTCTTCGCTCTTTCCTTCATTTTAGTTTGCCACGAGATGATGGCATCTTGACAAAATTCCTCGATTAGATCCTTGACGTTGTCCTTGGTTAGTGCAGGCACCGGTAATTTGTCGGTTTGTGGAGACCCGGGCCGATCGGTGAGCTGAGTACCCGTTTCGGTTTCAATTCTATTGACCGTGGATTCCGGTGGAGGAGGGGCATTCTCGGCCTCATCCGGATTCGGACTGCCATTGGATTTGGATCTTTCATCATCTTCAGAATGAGATCTTGAAAAATGTGAGGCTTCTTGATGACAGGCTTCCAATTCCAACCGTGTCATCTCATCGGTTAGCTCCCGTTCCTTAGCCTTTAACATTTCCAGCACTATCACATTGAGCTGGTTTTTGTCCTCTTTAGGGACATTCTGTTCACGAAGGTGACGGATGTGGCCGGTGAGTTCTTTCAACCGAGCGTGCGGTTCAACCATCCTTCCTCTTCTAAGGGCGGTGACTACGCTCTTTGTCTTCGTAAGGTCGAACACCGACCTTTCCATTTCCACCTGTTTTTCCCATTTCTTATGAGCGGGATGCTCTGGTAACATGTCGGCATAACCGACTTCCTGCCGTTCGAGAGCCCACTGATTGTAAACATTGCTCATAACATGAGCCTGTTTGAAAAGTTGTTCTATTATTTGAGAAACAAGTCCCTCTCCCAATTGTTGAACGTTGTCGTCCGTGGATCTAAATACCTCCGATTGTCTGGCTGGACCGGATTCATTATCAATATTTGTGGCCGGATTTTCATCGACGACCTTCTCCTTTCCTTTGTCTAACCGATTTTCCTCGGTGTTGTTGGAGTTGGTGCGGCTAGAGCTAGACGCGGAGTCCTCCGGATTAGGATTGTCGGATTGAATATTTGCCGATCCGGATGTGTGGGGAACCGCCTTGCTTCCGGATTGTTCAGTCGCCGGAGCCTTCTTCTTTCTAGATTGTGATTTTCTAGGACGAGTGGGTTTAGCGGTTGAGGCCTTCGCCCTGCTTGGTCTAACCGTTGTGCCCAAGAAATAGGTGGATCTTATTATCTTGCTGGAAGGTATAAGAACACCCGGACCGGTTTCAATATTTGAATGGCGCATCAGCTTGCCGAGTGGAATGGCATATCCTTGAGACCGTTTTGAGGTCGGATCCACCATCTCACAAAGGTTGGAGAAAACGACCTTGGCCCAGTTGATTGGAATACCTCTAATCAAACCGACCAACATTTCAATTTTTGAACTTGTGAGGCTGTCGTAGTTGCCTCCTCTTCCTTGGACCGACATTGAGAGAATCTCGCAAAGTGGCCTGTATTCCAGTTTTAGGTCAGTTTTCTTACCGGACACCACTATCGGTTGGATAGTGTCCGATACAGCACATCGAACCGCTAGGAGTACGTCCTCGTCCGTTTCCACAGAGAAATCCCTTCTGTCGGTAGTCGGAGAGCTTCAACAACCGAATCTTTTGTAACTTTGAACGGTTTTCCACCGACCGTTGCGGATATGATTCCTTCATCTAGTACGGCGGTTTGGAAGAACTTCGTGACCGCGTCTTGATACATGACGAATGGTCCATTCAGAAAATGTTCCAAACCCGAGGCAGTTATCTACTCCAGCACTTGTTTAGCCTCTGTTGATCCATTGGTTCGAATTTCTTCGAAGTCCACTTGAAAAATGTGAGTGAAGAGTGCAGAATCGCGACCCATTTTGCTTATAGAGACCGGAAGTTGAAACGATTGAAAGTTTTGAGGATTAAGGGATTGCTAGAGAGAGAAAGCAGATTCGCGGAAGAAGAAAATAGAAATGTGAATGAGGGTATTTATAGGCAGCGGGCTGGAATGTGAACAGATGCGAGCCGTCACATCAAGAAAAGGCGCCAAATTTCCCTCCAAAACGAGTTGGCGGTAGACTTTTGGGTGGCAATCCTTTTGGAGGAAGGTCTTTTGGCGGGAATTAATTAATGCGGTTAACCTTTTAACCGATAATTAATGAAGCGGTGAGTGATTTAACCGGTGAAGAATTTAAGCCGATATTTGAACCTTGTAATTTTTAAACTGATATTTGATTAAAGAGGAAACAGACATAAGAATGATAGAAACCGATACGAGGATCGGTTTGAAATAAATAAAGGTGAAAATTACATAGTGATCATTCTAGAAAGTTTGTCTTCCACCGCTTCATTGGTGAGGACATTTGAAGGGTTCACCGGTGTACCCGTTCCAAGATTTGGAACGCAGGCCCGAATGACCCGACTCAAATGAGGAGCATAGTCGAACCGTTTCTTTGTTTCGACCATAGTCTTCAAGTTGTTAAAGATGACCGATACCTAGTTTATGGGAGTTGAGCTGCAGATGTAGGTCGTCATGTCAAAGGATTTTCTAGAGTAATTTTGATTGGGGGACTGACAAATTATCGACCGGTTAACGATCTCATGCAAGAGTTGGATGTAAGGAGCAAGTTTGGCTTTAAGGCCGTGGTTTTGAACCGGCATGTCTGAGGTGGAAAATAGTTCAGCGTAGTCATCGGCTGAACTTCCCACCCGTGGTGGAAAGTCCGAAAACCCTTCTGTTGGAAGGTTGAACATCCCGGCGAGTCGGCTTTCCGGAAGAACGATGACACTGGTTTTAATGGTGGAGACAATGGCACCGTTAAACATATGTGCATTGGAGAAGAACTCCAGTACTTCTGGAAGAAGGATAGGTCCATATTCCTCTAGGAAATCACGAAGGCCGGTGTTAACCATAGATTCAAAGAGTTCTTCCCTTATTTCAACATAATCAGAGGATAGTACTAAATCAAAATCAATGCATAAATAGTTTCGGAGGATGGAGTGAGATATTTTTCAGATTTGCTAAGAGAGGTAGAGAGTTAAGATATGTTGTTTTTGAAGTGTATTGGAATGAGATGGGGAGAGGTTTCTTAAATAGATTTGAAATGAGGGGGAGCGTAAAAGCATTTAATGTTAAGATTCATTTTTGTCTCATTAATGTTGTGGAATATTTATGTTTTCAAAACGTCTTGTGAAGTGGTACTTTTTGACCGGTTACGGAGACCAAGGTTGAGAATCTAGTTGAGAACTAACTAAGTTTGTGTAATTTCCCATTCAGTTAGAATTCAAAAGTACTAGATTTTCATTAAAAAGAGTGGGGTACATTAAACCGAAGGAAATACATAACTGATTAAGATAGATAAAAATACAACCAGTGCATGAAGCAAAATGACCGATTTTCCGAAGGAGTGATTCTTTAATGACAGAAGAGGTGATGTTTTTGTTCTTCTTCTTTCAAGGTTTCTCGAACCGCTCATAGAAGGAATCCGCGAAATCCCTGGTCAAAACCTGGGATTGGTTCAGCCCTTCGCCTGGACAAAGCGGAACCCCGAGTTCGATGAGTAAAGAGCTGATTTGAGGAATGAAATCGGTGTGTCGGGTATTGATCATCCAGATTAGGATGTCAAACAGCAGCCTAGACCAATTTACCGGAGTATCAGATGTTATGGCGGTCATGATGTTAAAGATTGTGGAACAGTAGGTGTTGGTGAAATCCTTTCCCAAAATGGCCTTACCGATGATATCGTTTAGGAGCTGATATTCGGCCCTCAACGATGACCGTGCACCGTGATCATCGACTGGGCAGTTGGAGCAGGAAAAGTTCAAGGATATTTCGGCTTTTTGTTCAGCCGAAACATTTAGGTCAGTAAGACTTTCTTTGGGAAGGTCGAATCACCGAGCAAAGTCTCGCTCGGTGACGTCGAAAACCGTTCCTCTTATCCTTGACTGGATAAGAGTATCAAAGAATGGAGTGCCACGAAAAACTCTGGCATTGTGGAAGAATTCGATTACAGTCTCAGGAAATACAATATGTTTGTCATCTAGGAAATACCGAAGACCGGTACTTTCCAAAGATTTGATCATTTTGAAGATTTTGTAGTGTTGTATCCCTTGTGCTAAGTCAAAATCAACTTGAAGAATATTTTGGAACTAAGACATTTTTGCCTTAGTGAGATGAGATGTTGAGGGTGTGAATATTTGTTTGATATTCATCTAACTTATATATTGGTTGGAGGGTGATATAGGTGATCAGTATTATCCAGAGGGTAGCAGGTAATTTAGTTTATTAACCATATGATAAAATATCTTGCATGAATTAGAAGTGTTTACAACCTAAGGGTGTGAGTCATAGGCCTGGACAGTGAGATATATCATATCTTCATGTCTTTTAAGGCATGACTGCTTTGTTTTGAAAAGATATCTTTTCAGAACAGATACATCCAAACACATACAGTTGTTCCATATTTTGTTGGGAAGCCAAATATTCCAAAATATATTATATTCAAACCAGTTAGTTTTCAGTCATTGATCCCGATGCAGTTAATTAGTGTAGGTACTAAGTAACTGGTCGGTTTACTTTAACAGATAGACAAAGCGGTTCTTCAATAAATACGATAGTAAATTCGATTTCCGACATTTTTGGAAGAACTGTCGGTTTTGTCTGTCCGAACTGATTTTTCCCTTAAGAAATAAGTTGATTTATATCGGTTAAACCGAGGATGTTTCTGAAGAAAGAAAACTTAGTTTCCTGTAGAGGTTTTGTGAAGATATCGGCTACTTGTTGATCGGTTGATACATATTCCAACCGGATGTGCTTCTGCATGACATGTTCCCGGATGAAATGATGTCTTATGTCGATATGCTTGGTTCTAGAGTATAACACCGGATTGTATGTGATGGCTATTGCACTTGTGTTGTCACAGAAAATAGGAGATTCTTCGGTGGTGATACCAAAATCCTTTAGTTGCTGTTGAATCCATAGAATTTGTGAACAACAACTTTCGGCTGCCAGATATTCAGCCTCTGCGGTTGATGTAGCAACCGACGTTTGCTTCTTGCCATGCCATGAAACAAGCGGATCATCTAAGAATTGGAAAGTTCCACTGGTACTTTTTCTATCAACTTTACATCCTGTATAGTCTGCGTCAGAGTAGCTTGTGAGGTTAAAACTTGAGTCCTTTGGATACCATAGACCGACTTCAGGGGTTCCCTTTAGATATTTCAGGATTCGTTTAGCGGCTGTATAGTGAGACTGTTTGGGATTAGCCTGGAATCTTCCACACACACCGACTACAAATAGTATGTCCGGTCTACTTGCTGTCAGGTACAGAAGTGAACCGATGACTCCACGATAGGCTGTCAGGTCTACTCCCTGACCGTCATCATCTTTATCCAGTTTGATTGTTGAGTTCATTGGTGTAGAGGCAGAGGAACATGTGTTCATCCTAAATTTCTTTAGAAGGTCCTTTGTGTATTTGGGCTGACTGATGAAAGTTCCTCCTTCGAGTTGTTTAAATTGAAGACCTAGGAAGAAACTTAATTCTCCCATCATACTCATTTCAAATTTGTTAGTCATCAGGGTTGAGAATTTATCACACAACTTAGGATCGGTTGATCCAAAAATGATATCATATACATAAATTTGAAAAAGTAGAATGTGTCACTTTTTCTCAAATTTGAATAGAGTTTTATCCACTGAACCTATGGTGAAATCATGATGTATCATAAATACGGTTAGTGTATCATACCAAGCTCTAGGAGCTTGTTTTAAACTGTATAGTGCTTTATTTAGACGATATACATGATTAGTCAGGTCAACATTTTTGAAACTGGGTAGTTGTTCAACGTATACTTCTTCACGTAGGTCACCATTTAAAAATGCACTTTTAACATCCATTTTAAAATTTTAAAATTTTTGAAAGCAGCAAAGGCTAGAAAAATTCTAATGGCTTCAATCCTAGCTACAGGGGAAAACGATTCTTCAAAATCAATGCCTTCTTCCTGTTTGTATCCTTGTGCCACTAATCTAGCTTTGTTCCTCGTAACCAAACCGTCTTCATTAAGTTTATTTCTGAATACCCATCTTGTTCCTATGACCGGTGGATCTTTCGGTCTAGGAACTAGATACCAGACTTTATTACTCTCAAACTGGTTTAACTCTTCTTGCATTGCTAGGATACAGTCCGGATCCGACAATGCTTCATCCACCCTTTTCGACTCAATCTGGGATATGAAAGCGGAATTAAAGCATTCCTCATGTTTTTGTCGCCTAGTTTGGACGGTTTTTGAAGGGTCACCTATAATAAGCTCAGGAGGATCCAGTCCGGATCCGACAATGCTTCATCCACCATTTTCGGCTCAATCTGGGATATGAAAGCGGAATTAAAGTATTCCTCCTGTTTTTGTCGCCTAGTTTGGACGGGTTCTGAAGGGTCACCTATAATAAGCTCAGGAGGATGATTTGTATTCCTTTTGAGGTTCGGTTCATGAGTGTCTACCAAATCACCGTTTGTTTGATCAAGGCTAGACATATCGGTAGGCTGAGCAATAGTGTCAGACCGATCGATTTCCTTGTGTGGCAGCTTGATCTGGCTGGGTTTCAACAACACCCATTTGGTCATGAACAAACTGTCTGAAAACCGGAATCTCATCTTCACTACCAGAATGGATATTATTATTTTTCAATCTGTTGTGTAGATCAAAGGATGATGCGGTGTTACTTTCAACTGATTCATTGAATACAACATGAAGAGATTCTTCCACAGTTAGAGTTCTAGTATTATATACTCTATATGCTTGACTAACCACTGAGTATCCTAGCATTATCTCAATATCGGATTTTGCATCAAAAGCAGATAAGTAGTTTTTACAATTAATGTGAATGTAACATTTACAACCGGAAATTTTAAGATACCAAATGTTAGGAATTCTATCAAAATACACTTCGTACGGTGGTTTAGTGTGAAATTTGTTAATCAAAGACTGATTTTGTGTATAACATGCAATACTGATAGCTTCAGCCCAAAATGTTTGAGCAACACCTGAGTCGGCTATCATAGACCTTGCGGCTTCCTTGAGAGTTCAGTTTCTTCTCTCGGCCAGGCCATTCTGTTGAGGAGTTCTAGCACTAGACAATTCGTGTCTAATGCCGGATTCATCAAGAAATGCATTTAGAGTACTATTTGTAAATTCGGTTCCTCTATCACTCCTAATGCTATTTATGCGCATTGATTTTTGATTTTGTAAACGATTAAGCAATGTAATTAAATTGGATGCAGTTTCTCGTTTAGATGTCAAAAATGTGACCCATGTATATGTAGAATAATCATCAACAACAACCATAGTGTAAAGCATACCACTTAGGCTGGTGACCCTAATCGGTCAAAATAGATCCATGTATAGAAGATCTAAACATCGGTTAGACTTAATGTGTCCTTTAATCTTAAAGGTTGGTTTAGTTTGTTTTCCTATTTGACATGCTGAACACACCTTATCCTTATTAAATACTATATCAGGAATTCCTTCAACTAACTTTTTATTGCGGATATAGTTTAAGGTTTTGAGGTTTAGATGGTTTAACCTTTTATGCCATAGCCAGGTTTGATCGGTTTTGGCTACCATGCAAACAGGATGTTCCACTTCATTTTTCCAGTCTACCTTGTATATGTTTCCTAACCTATTTCCGGTTAGTAGTGTGCTACCCTGAGAGTTTTTAACTAGGCATGCATGTTTAAGAAATTCTACAGTATATCCAGCATCACACATCTGACTAATACTTAGCAGGTTAAAATGTTGATTTTCAACTAGAAGTATATTGTCAATTGTTAAGTTACCATGGACAATCTTACCATTGCCCACAGTTCTACCTCTTGAGTTGTCACCAAAGACTATCATTGCACCGGTTTCTATTTCTATGTCAGTTAAAAGGTTGTTGTTTCCAGTCATGTGTCTGGAGCAACCGTTGTCCAGGTACCACTCAGAATTTCCTAACCGTTTCTTCATATCCTGCAAAATATACATATTTACAACTATTTGGTACCCACATTTACTTGGGTCCACAATTGATTAGTCCCTTGGGTATCTAGACTTTGATAAGTCGGATAACTTTCCCGGTCATGGTTCTAATTCTTTTTCCTGTACTTGGCTTGATATCTTTCTATTTTCCTAAGAGTGCCTTGTTTTGTAATGGTTTTTGGTTTATTCTATGTGGTCGTGGATTGTTTTGTTTACCTGTTGGCCGGTTGGCTTTCCTTCTCTCAAGATGAAGCCATTTTTCTGAGTCAATTGGACCTACATATATTATTTCTTCTTCCAGTTTTGAGTCACATTGTGCCTCATTTTCATTTGAAGAGCTCTGGACAAATCTTACAAAGGGAAGATTGTCCTTTGTGAGTTTCATCTTGTTGGAATGATTCCGGTTGTCGGATTTGTTGTTTTTATATCCAATGCCAAATTTGTATTTGGGATGTCTTTGATATTTAGACAGCTGGTTCACCGCTTCACTAGATCTTTTCCATGCGGCTATTCGATACCAGGTTCGTGCATCTTCCTCTTCGGTCAACTCTTGAACTGACTCCTTGAGATGTTCAGTCTCAGAGGATAGTTCAGGTGCTGCATCGATTTCTAAGATTTCATCAGGTTGAGTACTATCGGTTTCAGGTTCGGACCGGGGTGGTGTTATGTGGTCGGTTCTAAAGTTGAGTCGGGTTGGTACTAAGGTTAATAGGTTCTTATACTCTACTACCATGTCGTTTAATGCATTAACTAAATCATCTTTAGTAAATTCTTCACTAGCAAAATCAAAATCAAATACCTGTTCTTCGTTTGCCATGAGACATGTGAGTTCATCATCACTGTCACTATGAGCCCATAGACTTCCTCCATCATCGGCTATCAGTGCTTTCTGAATTTCCATTCCTTCACCGGTTTGTGAGTAGTTGTTATTACTTTGATTCTGATCATCCGGTTTCCGGTCATCCCGTCTTGGTTTTCTGCATTCCCACCTGAAATGTCCCAAACAATTGTAATTATAACATCTAACATTAGACTTATCACCGTAGTTATAATTATTGTTTGTCGGTTGGCTTTTCTTCATGAATTTGTCAAACTTTTGCGCAAGCATTTCCATTGCATCCTCAGTGAATTGTTCAGCGGATTTGATCGGTGCAGCAACTACAGGTTCTATAGATGTGACTAATGCCTTAGTAGCGGTTGAGGTTGAAGCTTCATCTTCGATTCTGGATCTCATTTCAAACTCATATGCCTTCAGATCTTCAAATACATCGTGTAGTTTCATCTTGTTTAGGCAGTTTGATTCTCTCATCGCCATCGTCTTTATATCCCATGCACTCGGAAGAGATCTTAAGGTTTTGATGATTGTTTCCTTATTATCATACTTTTTTCCAAGAGTTGATAGCTAATTTATCACATTTGTAAACCGGTCACTGTACTCCCTCATGGTTTCTCCTAGCTTCATCTTGATGTTTTCAAACTTCTGGGTAGCCACCATTATCTTGTTTTCCTTGGTTCTTTCATTTCCCTCATGAAGGTTAATCACCGTTTCCCATACTTCCTTTGAGGTTTTACAATCTCTGACCTTACAGAAAATATTTCTGTCCAAACCTTCGAAGATATGGCTTCTGGCGTGATTATCTAGATTGTTTCTCCTCCTATCCTCAGCTATCCAATCCTTTCTATCTTTGTCAATTATTATCGGTCCTTCGGAGAGGATGAACGGCATCTCATCATCCATAGTTATTAGGTGCAAGTTCATGCATATCTTCTAGTTGGCGAAATCATCACCTTCTAGCATTGGAGGCTTCTCGAAAGTCATGCTTGCTTGCTTCGGGTTGCTTGAGTATTGAAACTAACTGCTCTAATACCAATTGTTAGGATCTAGATCGGGGCTGGCGGACTAGTGTCTGGCAGGTTTACCTTTGCTGACAACACTTAACGGTTGGTGTTTAATCTAGTTAGAGATTAACACCGGGTTTCAATACTATACAAACTGTCACAAACCCTTGAACCGAGTTCAAGTGCGGAAGTGGTTTGTTTCAGGTTGAAGCAACACACACAGGATGAATAGAGATAGGTTTTGGAGAATATCGGTTTGGAGATTAGGAGGTCGGTTTGAGGTTTAGTGAATTGGTTATGATGTAATTCGGTTATAGTAGTGTGAGTCGGTTAAGACATTACAAGTCGGTTAGAACGTAGAACCGACAGAAAGTAAAGAACAAGACACAGGTTTTTATGGATGTTCGGAGATAAAACTCCTACGTCACCCCTTCTTCTAGAAACCGCGAGAAGGAAATTCATTAAGGAATACACAAACACAATACACGATCGAGACTTATTTGCTGCTCGATAAACACTCGTACAATTTTCACAGAAATTGTAATCACACTTCAAATGCACACTTAAGCTTTTTAATCTTGTAGAAAGATAAATGCAACTTGTAACTTGGGTTGTTGTCACTAACTAGAACTCTCAGAACTGCATTTACTCCTCTTCAGCTCCTTCTTTTATAGGTAAAATGTGTCAACGGTCACATTTCTTCAACGAATACATTCAAGGTAATCCTAGAATCTGATTGGTTGAGCAGAGGTTCAGCATTGCATTAATTGCGGTTTAAGCTTCCAAGGCATGGAGCAGAACGACTCTGATTTGTCTTTTACTTAATATGGAAACTGCCGGTTGGCCGGTTACCTGCATCTAGAGAACTGCACCTTTGACTTGTACCAAAATGGTAACTGTTTCTTCAGTCAATCTTCTGCAGCCTGTAGAGTGTCATCAGACTTGTATGGATATGGAAATGTTACAGTCTGTTCCTTTGGTATCATCTTCCGCAGATACTCAAAGTGTTCGTTTGCACCAATTTGTAGATTGTACTTAGTTTGATAATCTTGGCTTCTTTCTCTAAGTAGTTTCTTCATCGGTTTTCCGGTTGAATGCATTTCGGTTTAGAATGTCTACCGGTTGTTCATAGCTTCAGATTAACCGGATGACTTCTGGTTTTGGATACATCCTTTGCTTCTTCTTCTACGCGGTTAGATTATTTAATCGGTTGGATTCTTGACCGGTCATATTTTTGACCGTTCTTGGTTCTTGACCGTTCCTGCACAGGAAGTTTGTTTTTGTTAAGTTCTTGTTTTAACTGGTCTAATTTATCTAAGATTTCGAGTGACGGAACACCGAGTTTCGTTTGATTCCGTCCAAGGTCAGCCTGCTTGACTAACGGAGTTAGTCTGTCTCGTTAGTTGATTCGGTGTGGGCGATTGCGTGCTGAATTCGTTGTAGCGGGGTCTGGTGTATTCTTCGCTGTTGGATGAGATTTAGGCGCTCATCTGATGGTCCAAAATCATGTTGCAAATATTTAACAAAATATTTGCTACATAGGATTATCTAATTTTATTTTATTTAAAAGGTTATATTAAAAATTGATTTTTAATCTAATTTAAATCCATTTATTTACCCAAAAAATTCAAAAAACATATTTCTGGAATCACAATAACAAATATGATCATAACTTTTTTTCTTGGGAATTTTGTGGTAATTTATTTAATTGTCTTAAGTCATAAATTAAACATAAGTCATGATTAAATCAAAATTAAATATTTTCTACCTCTTCTTTAGTCTAATTTGTAATTTGGTAATATAAATAAAATATTTAACCTCGAAATTTTTCCAAAATTTTGAATAATTTTCTTAATTAGGATTTAATTATCAATATAATAACTCATGATTAAATTAATATGAACGCGAGACATTTTAACAATAAAAGTTCAAATTTTTAACTAACTAATCTATATATATATATATATATAATGATGTTAAGTTTTTAAAATGTCAAGATTGTCGGGTCGAGAGCTGTGGTTAATTTGGATATTTATGTGAGTGTAAATGGATACTTTGGTTGAATTGTTGGTTGACCCGCCCATAAACATAAAACGGTTAAAAATAAAATTAAAAATGCTATTTGTATGTTTCTAACTTGCAACCTAACAAAACAAGTATAACCCTTTAACACCAACAACACTTTATATTTAAGATTCAACACCAAATTTGATGAACGCGAGACATTTTAACAATAAAAGTTCAAATTTTTAACTAACTAATCTATATATATAATGATGCTTAATTTTTAAAGTGTCCGGATTGCCGGATCGAGAGCTGTGGTTAATTTGGATATTTATGTGAGAGTAAATGGATACTTTGGTTGAATTGTGGGTTGACCCGCCCATAAACTTATAACGGTTAAAAATAAAATTAAAAATGCTATTTGTATGTTTCTAACTTGCAATCTAACAAAACAAATACAACCCTTTAACCAACTAGGCCAACAACACTTTATATTTAAGATTCAACACCAAATTTGATGAACGCGAGACATTTTAACAATAAAAGTTCAAATTTTTAACTAACTAATCTATATATATATAATGATGCTTAATTTTTAAAGTGTCCGGATTGTCGGGTCGAGAGCTGTGATTAATATGGATATTTATGTGAGAGTAAATGGATACTTGGGTTGGATTGTGGGTTGACCCGCCCATAAACTTAAAACGGTTAAAAATAAAATTAAAAATTCTATTTGTATGTTTCGAACTTGCAATCTAACAAAACAAATACAAACCTTTAACCAACTAGTCTAACAACACTTTATATTTAAGATTCAACACCAAATTTGATGAACGCGAGACATTTTAACAATAAAAGTTAAATTTTTTAACTAACTAATATATATATATATATATATAATGATGCTTAATTTTTAAAGTGTCCGGATTGCCGGATCGAGAGCTGTGGTTAATTTGGATATTTATGTGAGAGTAAATGGATACTTGGGTCGGATAGTGGGTTACCCACCCATAAACTTAAAACGGTTAAAAATAAAATTAAAAATGTTATTTTTATGTTTCGAATTTGCAACCTAATAAAACAAGTACAACCTTTAACCAAGTGTGACTGAGATGTGGTTTGCCGATGGATAATAGACCGATATCATTTGAAATGGTTGACCCGCCCATAAACTTAAAACGGTAAAAATAAAATTAAAAATGCTATTTTTATGTTTCGAACTTGCAATCTAATAAAACAAGTACAACCTTTAACCAAGTGTGACTGAGATGTGGTTTGCCGATGGATAATAGACCGATATCATTTGAAATGGTTGACCCGCCCATAAACTTAAAACGGTAAAAATAAAATTAAAAATGCTATTTTTATGTTTCGAACTTGCAATCTAACAAAACAAGTACAACCTTTAACCAAGTGTGATTGAGATGTGGTTTGCCGATGGATAATAAATCGATATCATTTAAAAGTGGTTAAAGAGATATGAATCAAATATTCGATGACCAAAGTGTGAGGTCACGATGCTAATTATTAAAAAATATGAATCAGATATTTGATTGACAAAGTGAAAGTGTAAAGTCACGAGATTAGAGATTCATTCGGAAAAAATATGTTATGAAACATGTGAAAAAATAAGTTGTTTTATCGAAGTGAATAAAATATGAAATGAGAGCGTTATATTTTTTATTTTAATAATTTTAAACATTGAATAAATATTATTATAAATTTTTTAATTTATTTTGTTTTTAATATTATCCTTCGTGTGCATCGCACGAAAATTTTCCTAGTGATATATAGTGATAATATGTTGTGGAAAATATTAAAAGAAAAGACGCGTCAATGACATTTATTATTCTATTACTATTATTATTCTATTAAATGAGAAGTTGAGATTTTAAATTTTCAATATTTTTTAAGAAATATAAAGTTTTATTAGGATATATTATTAAAATTTTAATAAAGAGCATTAAAATAGAGTTGTAAAATAAAGAAAATAAAATCTAAATAAGGTCATAGAGTTTTCAAAATCTCTCTTAGCAAAAAAAAATACAAGGTCTTTCACAACATGGGACTCAATCGAGCTCGACTCGTTACATAATTGAGCCGAGTTCGAGTAATTATATACCTGACTCGAGTACTCGTTAAGCTACTCGAGCATATAATATGAATTTTTTATTTTATTTTTATAATATTAAAAAGTAAAAAGTGTAAGGCTCTGTAAACCCTAAATTCAATGTTCTTGAATCCTCGTTTTCATTTGACTGTCAACAACTAAAAATTCAAAATTAGGTTTTCATTCATAGTCCTCCATTCGGCCGTCAACATTCAAAGTTCATCTTCAAATGTCTGAAGGCTCTGCTCCAAGTAAGTTCTTTCTCTCTTCTTTCTTATGCAATCTTTATTCTCCTTCTTCCTACATTCACTGATTTTGGTGCGGTGACCAATCGAGATTCTGAGCTAGTTTCTCGGCTCATAGAGTATTGTATATGTGTGCTGTTGAGTCGTTTGTATTGAATAACATTGTTCATTATCTAATCTATTTGGAGATTTCTCTCACTCTATGTGTTCGATGAAATGCCTCAATAAATATTCTTGTTAGTTTAAGGGTTGGTTGAATGCCAGTTTCTTACTTTCTATATGCGTGGATATGTTACATGTATAATTATATGATAGGTTTAATTATCTTGTATGTGCAGTTATGTGTAGTGGGGTAGTGGATAGTTATGGAAGTTAGTAACTGTTTGTGTAGTGGGTAGTTATGGAAGATAGTTATGGAAATAATGAATATGTGGGAAAGTTATGTAACAGTTAATGTTTGGGTATAAAATTCCCAAATCACTTTATCAATATATGGAAAATCAAAAAGATTGTTATGTACATTTTCTTCTTCTTGGCAATATTTCTCCTTCTTTTTCAAACCTCTTCTTCTTCTTGAAGACTTTGCTTCCGCTGCCATAAATTCATAAATTCATATAATTTAGTACTTATCAAACCATAACCTGTAACATCTTGGTATCAGAGCCAGACAATCCTACCATAGTAGAAACCCGAAAATAGTCAGAGTTAGATGCCCTTCGTGCTTCCATAAAATCCTTAATTGACTCCTTTCTCGATTTGAACACTAGAATGAATCATATATTCAATGACATTGAAACTCGTATGATGGCCACTGAAGAACAAGTTAGTATTCTTGGCCAAGAAAACCGCCATAGGAGGTACGAGGGTAATGGTCGTCAGAATCCTCCACTTGATAGAAACATCCGAAATATTCCTCCAACTTGGCTCACCAAGGTCAATTTCCCTCGATTTGATGGAACTGAAGTAGAGGGCTGACTCACATCCGTAGAACAATTTTTTAGGGTTGATAAGACGGAGGATGAAGCCAAGATAGGCATTGCTCCCATCCACTTTATGGGCATCGCCAGAATGTGGTATAGTTCCTACTTGCAACAACGCAATTATCGGGAAATCTTGACGTGTGAAGTGTTCAGGAGGGACCTCTTAGCGCATTATGGTCCCTCTAACACCCCCATGAGACAAATTATGCACCCATGACAAGATGAGGAATCAGTTCTGTATTATAATCAACAATACATAAATATTTCCTAGAAATTCCTTAACCTTTCCGGGGAGTACGTGATAAAATGTTACCTGGAAGGCCTGAACGAGGAGATTGCAGATGCTATCAAACTTAAAAATCCCGAAGCCTTGAACGAAGCAATGTCGATGGCCAAAGCCCAAAAATCAATATACAGATCCATGTGGAGTAGAGGGAAGTTGTATAGTAAAACTGCCCCTTTACTACCCAAACCAGTCGGGTCAAGTACCAACCGGACTTCCTTTTCAGGCAATCTTCATGCATCTTTTTCCAGTGTGAATCAAGGATCGATGAAACAACTAGAACCTGCTATATTTGATGAGAAAAGGAAGAAATGCCTTTGTTACAAATGTGACCAGAAATGGGATCCAAACCACAAGTGCAAAACAAAATTATTCATGATCTCGGCTAATGACCAAGAAGTCTTACCAGATATCCAGGAATTAGTTCAAGAAATGGTTGTTAACGATCCTTCAGCTGCAACACAGTGGATGAGCCTGTCATTTCCCAGCATGCCTTAATTAGTTCCAATAATTTCCAAACTCTCTAGATCCGGGGCAAAATTGGGAGTCTGTCGGTGGTGATCCTTATCGATACAGGCATCACTCACAACTTCATTAACATCATGATACTAAGGAATATAGGCCATGAGGCCATGAAAACCCAAATGTTGTTGGTAAAAGTGGCAGACTGTTCAACCCTATTTTGTTCCAGTGTTTACAAAAACCTGAAATGGTCTATAGAATGTAAAGATTACCATGTGAATATGAGAGTTCTTACCACGACAGGTTATGATATGATGTTAGGCATAGAGTGACTAATCACTTTTGGCACTTCATCTTGTAATTTCGAAAATCTTACATTTCTTTTGAAAGGGAGGGTACAACCATTATCTTTCAAGGAATACCCTAGACACAAATCAACCTTATATAGGGTTACTAGTTAGAGAAATTGTTAAGTAAGGGAATCATGATTGTCATGGTACAAGCAAAAACAGAGCATGAAATCCAGTTTTTTGCATTTATCACAAAGGTCTAAGAAGAGGTTTCTGAAGATCTCTAGGAGCTGCTTGATGATTTTAGCACCCTGTTCCAGCAACCAGAAGGCTTACCACCAACAAGAAAGCACAATCATCCAATCCACTAAAAGAAGGCATCGAAGCTGTGTGCTTACACCCATATCGCTACCCGGCCCTACAGAAGTTAGAAATTGAGAACTTAATCAACGATATGCTGGATAGGGGAATAATTAGAAAGAGTCATAGTTCATTTGCTACTCTCAAGGTGTTTATTAGAAAAAAAAAGACTTATCTTGGAGGATGTATATCGACTATAGGAGGCTGAACTCATCCACCTGAACGAACCACCATTAAAGAAAATTTCCAATTCAGTTGATAGAAGAACTGATGGAAGAGTTGCATGGATCCAAGGTTTTTCTAAATTGGATGTGAAATCTGGTTTTCACCAAATACTGATGTACATAGGAGACAACCATAAGACTGCATTCCGAACCCACGAAGGCCTGTATGAGTTCCTGGTAATGCAATTTGGCTTGACAAATGCACCTCCACCTTCCAAAGTTTGATGAATGATGTGTTAAAGCCATTTCTAAGGAAATTTGTTTTGGTTTTCTTTGATGATATTCTGGTTTACAGTCGAAATTGGAAGGAATACCTATTTCATCTGAAATATGTATTACTCACATTACAACAACATCAATTAGTTTTAAATAAAGAAAAATGCAGCCAAAACTATAGTCAAATTACATTCATGGGGCACACTTTGGACGAAATGGGAATAACTGCAGATTCAGAGAAATTGGAAGCAATGAGCGCATGGCTCATTCCACGATCAGCAAAGCAACTGAAGGGGTATTTAGGCTTAACCGGGTATTACCATATATTCATCAAGCAATACGGTTAAATTGCTCGACCCCTTACTTCCCTGCTGAAAAAAGGATAGTTTGGTTGGAACAAAGATGCATATGACGCATTTCAGTTGCTGAAGCAGATGATGACATCTCCTCTTGTTCTAGCGCTGCCCAAATTTCATATTCCATTTGTTGTAGAGACGCACGCAAGCGGAGCAGGCATTGGTGCGGTATTGATGCAGGAAGGTCGCCCAATAGCATTTATCAGCAAAGCTATTGAATCTGGGAAGCTGCCATCATCAACTTATGAAAAAGAATTAATGTCCTTGACGTTTGCTGTACAAAAGTGGAGAACCTACCTCAGATATAATCCATTTGTGATAAAAACATATCATAAAGTTCTTAAACACCTGCTAAAACAAAGAGTGCAGACTCCTGCACAAAAAAATGGCTTTACAAATTGGTAGGTTATGATTTTACAGTATAGTACAGTATAAAAAGGGAAAGAGAACCTAGTGGTAGATGCGTTTTCCAAGAGAAATAATAGGGTTCAATGCGCAGGAATTTCGGTATACCATACAGCTGTGCAAAAATAAATAAATAAAACTTATGTAACAATCTAAATCTAGTCAGGCTTGTTCAAGAAATAAGTTCAGAACCTAACTCTCACCCAGATTTTACTTATATTGATGACACATTGAGAAGAAGAGGGAAATTAGTAGTTGGACGAAACGCTGAACTAATGACCACACTGATAGCTGCAATACATTGTGGTGCAGAAGGGGGCATTCAGGCTCACTGGTCACACAAAAGAAATTACAGCTAGTATACTTTTGGTCATGAATGACTAAGGATGTGCAGGAGTTTGTTCGAACCTACGAGACATGTCAAAAGAATAAGTCAGACAATATGGCATATAAAGACAGGTTACAGTCATTAACAATCATAAATCGATATTGGGAATCCATTTCTATTGATTTTATAAAAAATCTCCCAAAAACACAGGGAAAATTTGTCATTTTTGTGGTGGAAAACAAACTGTCCAAAATGGCACATTTCATTAGTTTGCGACACCCATTTTCAACCAAAACAGTCGCCGAAGCTTTTGTCAGCAACGTCTCCAAACTTTATGGGATGCCCCTATCTATAGTCAGTGATCGAGATAAGTTTTTCCTCAGCACCTTTTGGCGAGAATTTCTGAAGATACAGCATGTGCAACAATCTCTGCCCACAACATATCATCCTCAATCAGACGGACAAACATAAATTGTAAACAAATGTTTAGACACTTACCTACAATGTATGGCTGGCCAATCCCCCAAGGAATGGGTTCGTTGGTTGACATTGATTGAGTGTTGGTATAACACCAACTTCCATTCAGTCATCAAAACTTCACCCTTTGAAGCTATCTATGGGTATCCTCTACCAATTCACACCCCATATGTTGTTGGGGATTCAAGAGTTGAAGAAGTGGATCTCACTCTCTCTGTACGAGAAGCAACTCTCCAATTAGCGAAGTTTCACCTGCAAAGAGCACACAACCGAATGAAACAAATGCAATATAAGAAAAAAAACAAATGTGATATTAGAGGTAGGAGCTTGTCTGTCCGAAAATGCTTTCACAAGTTGTCTCCAAATTTTTTTGGACCATTCAAAGTGCTGGAAAGGGTCAATAATGTGGCTTACAAACTGGAACTATGAGCTGGTGCAAGAATACACAGTATCTTCCACGTATCTAAGTTAAAGAGTTTCTAAGGCACCCCTATTGCCATTGTAGAAATCTCCCAAACCAAGAAAGCTGACAGGAAGGCTGGATAGATCCTTATCCTTGCACATTTTCCCATTTACTTTCTTGCCTTGATAGACCAGCTGACCATTTCATCATACTCCTCTTTCTTGAGCAAATTCCAATCTTGGAAATAATAGACATTAAATTGTATTTTAAGTTGACTATTTCTTTCCTTGCTCATTACTAACTCTTATCTTTGAATCTGGAACAACATTTTTTTAATCTGATTTCTCATCCCCGAAAGATTGGCAATCTCAGTTTTTCTCCTGTACCATTTCCTTTCATTCTCAGTATCATTTGACTGTCCTAGCATATTATCTCCAGTAGCAGCAAAACCTTTAGCATCAATGAAACTGTTTTTCCTTTTTACTCTAGTAACAACTGTAGTAATTGAATTATGCCCATTTGTTAATTTATCTACATTCGGAAGACGTCATGCAGCAAGATCCTGCAGTTTATTTCCAGTAATTGACCCCTCTCTACATCATTAACCGCAACAGTATCAGAAGCATGTCCTTCAATTGAATCTTGCTTAAATTTTCCATCACCAAGAACCTTTGCAGAGTTTAAATCAGCATCTTTATTTGCACTCTTCTTTCTTCCAGTATCATTCTCAACATCACTTGTCTGTCCTTGGGAATTATCTCCGGTAGCAGTAGAATCTTTTCCATAAATGTGATTGTCTTTCCCTTTTACTTCTGTGGCAATTATAGTAACTGAATTATTTGGGTATCCATTAAAATCATGCTCAGCTATTGTTCCCGGTACGTTGGGAGGATTTCCCTCAGCATTGCTAGAAACTAGTCCCCCACCTGTATCTTTAGTAAAAGAAGTTTGCACAAATTCAACAGAAATTGTTTCTCCAGTTGAAGCCTGCTGAAGTTTCCCATTAATCACAACAGGTTGCATCTTTGCAGAGCTTAAATCTGTAGTTCCATATGCAGAGTTCTTTGCTTCCAGCAATAATTTTAGAAACATTAGCAGCATAGTCCACATCATCATCAGAGTCAGTACCATCAGTTACTGTTACAAAATCCAGCCTAGTACCTTCTTGATCAACATCTATGTATCCTAAATCCTTCAACCTAAACAGATCTAAGCAATCCATTGTTTTCAGCATATCAGAAACAACACCAGAACCAAATGCTGAAGAACCCTCCTTCTTCCCATCAATGCTAGAAACACGAACTGGAAAATCCTCTTTTAGCACATCAATATAGCCTAATTCCAGAATTATGTCCTTGCTAACCCGAGGATCAGAAACCAATCCCTGCATACCTCCTTTAATTTCATTGATTTTATAAGTAACACAGCCTGGGTATTAATCACTGTGAAACTTAAACAATGTCTAACAGTTAACAACATCAGATATCGACTTGAATGTTATAGAAAATGAAGATCATTAAGGATCTTCACATTCTATAAATATATAATATATGTTCAAAATTAAATTATTGAAGTATTAAAAATCATTAATAAAATTCCAAATTACTAATCATAATTTTATATTATTGAAAATTTTATTCAATATTCTAATTTTATTTGTATTTTTTTTTCTCAATTACAGATCAAGAAGTTATGACTAGTTTAAATGAAACAACTTTCTACATGTTTGCTTGGGAGATTTTTACATGGTTGACTGCAAAATCTATATTCAAGTTGGCAATAACTTCCAAACAATGCTTGAATTTTATGGAAGACATATCATTTTGTAAACGACAAGTACAAAATATGATACTTAAGGACGATTGTGAATTTTTTATCCAAACAAACCATGTACTGCACTTTCCCAACGAGAACATAATAAATCTTTTGTCTCTTAGAGACCAGCAATTAAGCTTGGTTATTCAACCACAATCTATGGAGTTTTTGAGAGATGTTCAACTACTTGTATCGAGCGGTGGTCTTCTTTTTTGTAGAACTTCCCGAGAGAGACCCGATCATGTCGAACCTTTTGTGGTCATTAACCCGGCCACTGGAATGAAGGTTGAAGTATCTGCACCTTCTGGTTTGTCAAGAGTAGAAAGAGATAATAGTTTAAAGGTTGTGTTCAACCATAATAATAATGGCGATCCTTTTCTTATGATTATTATGATAGATAATGATGGTTGGAATGCAATATATAAGTTAATGGTATACTCCTTTGAAGAAAAGAAGTGGAGAGGGAAGAGTCAACGAGGTATTGATATTGGAGGAAGAAATTTAATGGTGGAAAATCATGTGTTCTTCGGTGATTGCATTTATATTTTGTCGGACTTTGATTGTTATTATTTCACACATAAGAGTGAATATTTTCTCCCTTACATCTTGTGTTATAACGTAGAAAAGGAAAAAACACAATTTTTGAGATTACCGAAGCAGGCCAATGAAGGGCGAAACCACAGTACTTATCAAGTCAACATCTTTCTATGGAACGAGTGCAAGACAATGTGTCTGGTTAAGTTTTGTAAAGGCCAATTCACAATATGGGTATGGAATAAAAAAGGTGAGAAACAACAGTGGGTTCAGATTTTGAGGAAGACACTCTCGGATATTGGATTACTATCTCATGTTGATGTTGTCGGTTTTACAGTAATGAATGGAAAGACGTTGGTTATTGTAATGGAAAACAAAAAGGTTTACTCTTACAATCTGGTGAGTGATGGTACGGCGACTCTAATAAGCAATAACCATAGATGCAAGGGACGGAATTTTACAATGCATTCGTACTCTAACACCTTGGCTCAAATTCCAAATGCTGTGCCGATTTTCTAATCAGGCTAAGTTAAGTTAGATATTTTTTTTTATTGAATTATTATATGAAAATTGTTTGAAATTGTTTTGTTGAACTCAGAGACAGATACAGCAAGTTGATCCATGTACAATCTTGATTTTGAACAATAGTTCTAGTATACATTTATCAAGTTATAACTTTTGAGTCAGGGTTGCACCTGAATGTCTCATATATATATATATAAAGAATTTTCGCACTTTTTTTATTATCGTTATTGTTCTTGGATTTTTTTATTTTTATTTCTTTTTGTTAATTATAAATTATACTATCATTTTTTCTTGTTAATTATATGTTAAAAGCTTTTTTACACTGAGTAATCAATTTTGAAATATTATGTTTCTTCTTAGGTTATAGTATCTTATGTGAAGGCATGGAATATATTATACCACAATTAAACAATAGATTTATTTTGGACTATGAATTGATATTGATATATAAGAAATGGCATTCCCTATTCTCCCATTAATGGTTTCCTTATTTTATACATTCATTTCAATAAATTAATTAATTCAACTTATCAAAAAAGTTATATTTATTATAAAAATAGTGTTGTTTTAATATATTTTTTTTAACAATTTACATAAAAATTAACTACATAATGATGTATTATGAAATAAAATTGATATTTTAAAATTGAATAGTAAATTAGATGACTAAAATTATTTTTTGGAAGCTCATCATTGTTTTATCTATTAGTTTTAGATACTTGACATTATTACATGAAAAAAAAAGCTCATTTAAACGTATTTAAATGTATGTACTTGTACAACTAGCTCACTTAAACGTTTGTACTAATAAAATGTCATTTAAACATTTAAACGTACTATCTAAAATTGACTCATTTAGCCTCCTTTAACCCATCATGATTAATTAAATATTAATATATTTTCTCTCTCATTCCTTTTCATTTATTACTAATAAATGAACCTTATATTTTTATCTTTTTTATAATTTTTTATTATTTTTATATGAGTATTTATGATTAATTATTTTTATTTTATTTTATATATATATATGAGCATTCATTATTAATTATTTTAACTCTATATTTCTTCTTCTTTTTTTTTTTCTTATATTCATATTAATTATTAATTATTTAAAATTGTTTGATCCCAATTATTAAATATATAACAATGAAAATTCTTTCAACAATAAAAATTCTTCAACACAAAAATAAATTAATTAATAATTAAAAATTGGATAATAATAAAAACTCATTCATCAAACACCAAAAACCAAAAGAGTAATAATCAAATATTAGACAAAACAATACCTTACTACTATAAGTCGTGAATAAAAATTAAATAAATATTATTATTATTATTTATATTAAATTAAATAATAAAATACCCTTTTACATTTTTATTTATATTAAATTAAATAAAAAAAAACTCTTCAAAATGAAAATTACAGTAAAACATAAAATTTATAAATAAGTTGTTAAATTTTTTTAAAAAATGAAAATTTAAGAAATATGAACTAATAAAAAAAGAGAAGATGAAATATAAAAGAAAAATTAATATTAAAATAATAAAAAAATTTAAAATAAAATAAATTACTTAGTTTAATTAATGAAAAAGAAGAGAGAGAAAATATATTAATATTTAATTAATAAATATATAAATTTAAAAATAGAAATTAACCATAGTTTTTATAAGAGGCTAAATGAGCCAATTTTTGATAGTATATATATGTTTAAAGAGGTATGATAAACCCAACGAATGAGTAGCGAAAGCAAGGCCACGAATCCTACGTGGCCTTGCCAGCTAGGAGAGAGAAAAATAAAGAAAAAAAAAATTCTACATATCCTCTTTCACCCAATAGGGTTTCATATTTCTGTATTTCTTTCTCTCTCTGAAACGCATCATTTATTTCTCTTCTCCGGCTGCATTTATTTCTCTTCTCCGGCTCCGACTGCATTTATTTCTCTTCTCCGACTGCATTTATTTCTTTCTACGGCAGCATTTACTTCTCCATGGTATCCTTTTTAAGGATCTTTATTTTTTTTTGAATAGATCTAGGGTTTAGATTTTATAGATCTAGGGTTTAGATTTTACAGATCTAGGGTTTACATTTTACATAAGTATTTATGGATTTAAACTGTTTGAATTTTCAGGAAACCGAAGCACCGAACTTGAACAACCCAGTAGATGAAGAACTTAACCTGAACAGATCCACCCATGTTGAACCCGAAAGGTACCCTGAACAGATCTAGTGGTTTCGGGACAAGAAAGGGTCCTTCCTTGTCCCGAAATGGTTGGTTTCGGGACAAGAAAGGGTCCTTCCTTGTCCCGAAATGGTTAGTTTCGGGACAAGAAAGGGTCCTTCCTTGTCCCGAAATGGTTGGTTTCGGGACAAGAAAGGGTCCTTCCTTGTCCCGAAATGGTTGGTTTCGGGACAAGAAAGGGTCTTTCCTTGTCCCGAAATGGTTGGTTTCGGGACAAGAAAGGGTCCTTCCTTGTCCCGAAATGGTTGGTTTCGGGACAAGAAAGGGTCCTTCCTTGTCCCGAAATGGTTGGTTTCGGGACCCGAAATGGTTGGTTTCCGGACCCGAAAGGGTGGTTTCGGGACCCGAAAAGGGTGGTTTCGGGACCCGAAATGATTGGTTTATGGACTTTTTTCTTACGGTTTCACTTAATTTTTGCAGTCACATTCCTAGTGTTGGAATGATATTTTCCTCCGAAGAACAACTTCTTGAATTCTACACATCATATGCCCACTTAACGGGATTCGGCATTACCAAATTATGGAGCAAAAATGTAGGTGGTAAGAGGAAATACTTCGGCGTTGGTTGTGCCAAGAGTTTTCTGAAAGAATCGAAGTCAAAAAACAAGTTTCATCAGCCTAGACCAATAACGAAGACAGATTGTAAAGCAAAGATTAATGTTGTTGTTCGAAATGAAGGGGAATATGTGATAACAAGTATTTTTCTTGAGCACAACCATTCTTTAAGCCCTAAGAGAATACGTCATGTTAGATCCTACAAAGTAATTGACGGAAATGTAAAGAGAAGATTGGATACAAACGATGAAGCTGGAATAACTGTGGCCAAAACATTTCAATCACTTGTAGTTGAAGCTGGAGAGTATGAAAACATGTCTTTCGATGAGAGGACATGTAGAAATTACGTTACAGAAGCACGACGGTTGAGGTTAGGGATTGGGGATGCTGAAGCACTCACTAATTATTTCTTAAGAATGCAAACCAGGAACTCAAACTTCTTCTACCTTATTGATTTGGACGAGGAATCCCGAATTAAAAACGTGTTTTGGGCAGATGGTAGGTGCAGGGCTGCCTTTGAAGATTTTCATGATGTTATCTCTTTCGATACAACATATTTGACAAATCGCTATGACATGCCTTTCGCTCCGTTTGTTGGTGTTAATCATCATGGTCAATCCATTTTGCTTGGATGTGGGTTATTGTCAAGTGAAGATTCAAATTCTTTCACATGGTTGTTTAGAACTTGGTTGGAATGTATGCATGATAGACCTCCCAATGCCATAATCACAGACCAATGTCGATCCATGGCGATTGCAATTGAGAAGGTATTTCCTAAAACGCATCATCGATTTTGTTTGTGGCATATAATGAAGAAACTTCCTATAAAACATGGAAGCCATACTGAATACCATCTAATAAAGAAGAGGCTGAAAAACATTGTATACAATTCCATAAATATTCAACAATGCGAAGAGGATTGGAATAGACTAATTGAAGATTATCAGTTGGAAGATAATGTTTGGTTGAAATCTTTGTATTTGGAAAGATCTAAATGGATACCTGTTTATGTCAAAGGACAATTTTGGGCCGGGATGTCAACATCTCAACGGAGTGAAAGTATGAACGCCTTCTTTGATGACTACGTGCAGTCTAAAACATCCCTCAAACAATTTGTCGAGCAATATGATAGGGCTCTGTTGAGAAATATCGAGAGAGAAAAGAAATTGGATTTCCAATCGTTTAATTCTTTGATACCAACTGTTAGTGGATTTGCCTTCGAAAGGCAATACCAAAACTTATACACTCCAGATATATTTAGATTGGTTCAAGTAGAAGTTAGAGGTTTGATGTTGTGCGACATCTCAGCCATTGAAGAGGAATGTTCAGTTTCTATATTTAGAGTTGAGGAAATCATGTTGGGGGTTAATGGAGAACATCTAAGAGATGTTTCTTACAAAGTACATTACACCGAAAAGGATTGCAATGTGAAATGTGAATGTCGATTGTTTGAGTTCAGAGGTATTTTGTGTAGACATATCATGGCTGTGTTGAAAAAAATGTGGGTGAATGAGGTACCAATGTATTATATAATGGACCGGTGGCGTAAAGATATTAAGCGTGGGTATCAAAATATCACCAACATTTATGATTCAGATATGTCCGTGGAAGAAAAAAAACGTCACAATAGTCTAACTCGATTGATGCAAGAGGTTCAACAAGTTGGAGTAAAATCGGAAGTAACTTGTTCTTTTTGGATGAACGGAATAAAAGGCTTGATGGAACAGTTTATGTCACTTAACCATGGAAGCACTGAAGCATCTAAAGACCAAAGCACAGAAGCATCTCCATCTCCATCTCCATTTCAATCTCCCGCTACATCCATTTTGATACACTCTCCTAAGAAAGTTAGAAGTCGAGGACGACCACCAACAAAGAGGAAACAATCTTTAATTGAAAAAATTCCCAAGACTTCGAGATCAAAAAAGAAGGGAAATACGGCCACAACATCTACAGTTTTGGATTCAACACAACAACAACAACAATGGAATGATCCACTTTCAACTCAATTATCCTTCACATCACTTTTGTCCTCTCAAGTATATGTCGAAGATCATGCGTGTGGTGATAACATTCAACGAAGATAGTACTTATTTTGATCATGTTATAACTTTGAATATTTCATTTTTATCATTATTGTCCTTTCATTTCTAACGAAGATAGTCCAACCAAGTTAAAGCAAGTTAAAAACCAAGAGAAAACAAGTTAAAAACCTAATTTCGGGTCCCGAAACCACTTATTTCGGGTCCCGAAACCACCTTTCGGGTCCCGAAAACACATATTTCGGGTCCCGAAACCACATATTTCGGGTCCCGAAACCCCCTTTCGGGTCCCGAAACCACCTTTCGGGTCCCGAAACCACATATTTCGGGTCCCGAAACCCCCTTTCGGGTCCCGAAACCACTTTTTCGGGTCCCGAAACCACCTTTCGGGTCCCGAAACACCTTATTTCGGGACCCGAAATACCTTATATAGGGACCCGAAACACCTTATATCGGGACCCGAAACAACCTTTCGGGTCCCGAAACCAACCATTTCGGGTCCCGAAACCACTTATTTTATACTTGGTTTTTAACGTACTTTATACTTGGTTTTTAACTTGTTTTAACTTAGTTTATACTTGGTTTTTAACATACTTTATACTTAGTTTTTAACTTGTTTTAACTTAGTTTATACTTGGGTTTTAACTTAGTTTATACATGATTATAATTGAAGACAAAAAATGTACTAAATTAATTAAGAGTTGCTGTTATCATACAACTTATATGTTTCAGGACATTCTACTTTTAAAATGTCTACAAACTTCTTTAAGATGTTCTGGATATTTTTGTTTAAGTTTGAACGGATGATCATTGCAGTGTATTTGACTCGCAATGCTTCAAGCATTCCCCTTGCCTGTAGGAAATTATAATTCAGCGGTTATTAAAGATTTGTAAAACAAATGAAATGTGAAAATATGTAACTTACATTTTCTATCGTTATACCACAATTCAAATTTGTTGTATCGCCCTTGTACCAATGAATATGTCTCATACAGTATATTCCGCAATCCGTTTTATTTGAACTGTCTTGCCAAGGTAATTTCAAAACATTGAACGGGAATTGAGCAATTTTATCCGCGATCCCTTGGTCGATAGTTCGGAAGTAGTCCACAACGTTCTGTACCTGTTTTACCAAAGAAGTTAATAAACACTTTCAAAGAAGTCAATACATTATGTGTAAAAAAGACTTCAACGTTACCAGTTGCCGAGTTGTGACATATTTATCATCCCATTCAATATCTGGGTCCAGTGGGAGGTTGTCGAGGACTTCAATTGCTTGGTTTCGCATATTGATGACAACCACATAATAGTGATTTTCATATAAAATTGGGAAAAATATCTGCAAGAATATCACCAAGATTCACATATAATCAAAAATCAGATAATATAAAAAAGGACTTACCAGCTTAGCAGTTTTCATGTGTTCGGGAGTTAATTCGAAAATTCTCATTTCTTCAACCAATCTTTCAATGAAAAGGTCTTTCATTCTCCAAAAGTCCTGCAAATGAAATCAACATCAGAATAAGAGATAATTGGTTTAAACAACAATGAAAGATATAGAGACTTACAGAAACGACTGTCGAAAAAACTATTTTCGAGTCGGGAGTTGATTTGCAGTGAAGAGTGATCATGTTTGCCCACGCATCAATTATCCCACTTTCAACATGGCATTCATTTTTCATTGATTGAAATTGCTCTATGTTGATATTGGTAAGCTCGGATACATAGAATACTTCCTTGCTGAAACCAGATAAAGAAGAAAACAAGTTAAAAATCAAACTTTCGGGTCCCGAAACCACCCTTTTCGGGTCCAGAAACCACTATTTTCGGGTCCCGAA
This sequence comes from Impatiens glandulifera, assembly GCF_907164915.1. Classification (NCBI taxonomy): domain Eukaryota; kingdom Viridiplantae; phylum Streptophyta; class Magnoliopsida; order Ericales; family Balsaminaceae; genus Impatiens; species Impatiens glandulifera. Next base: position 34,124,198 of record NC_061865.1, read on the forward strand.
ACCACCATTTTCGGGTCCCGAAACACATTATTTCGGGTCCCGAAACCAGATTTCGGGTCCCGAAACCACCATTTTCGGGTCCCGAAACTCTCATTTTCGGGTCCCGAAACCAGATTTCGGGTCTTGAAACCACCATTTTCGGGTCCCGAAACCACACTTTCGGGACCATTACTTCAGCCAAACAAACATGATTTAAAAAACTATGAAATATTGATTTACCAGGCATTCGAATCAACTGCATAAATGAATCCCACAACGACTTCATCTCGGTATTCCATATTGACATAATGATAGAACTCTAGATTTCTTTGCTTGTTCTACTTCATATATTGAGATTGAAGGCTTGCTGGAAGTTCCATCATATGTATGGGATATTTCCGTATGGGATATTTCTTCTGTTTTTTGGAAGCAACCAATTCTTTTCCCGCATGAGTTTGAGGGGCAGGCTCGATGATCTTCGTCGGCTTGTTCTGCGTCATGTATGGAGATTTAAGGCGTGCTGGAATTTTCATATGTCGCACTGGATTTCACCTTCTTTTTCTTGAAGATCCATCTTTTTCAGGTACTTCATCTTCAGCTTCCTCTTCGAGAACACCCACCTGAGTGTGAGCTACATCAGTTTGAGCCCCATCACTGTGAGCACGCTCAGTTTGAGCCCCCTCACTGTGAGCACGCTCAGTGTGAGCCCCCTCAGTATGAGCCCCCTCAGTGTGAGCGTCCTGATCGTTTACCCCATCATCCTCAGTGGGTGTTCGATCTTTGAAGTATCTGTGCATGGCATCCCTAAAAGGTTTATTACTGTCCATTGCTCTATAAATTACGTGGATGGCGTTGTCATACATTGGCGAGGCATCCCAGCCTGAAGTTAAAGATTCCAGTCTTCTCGTGGCTTTTTCAATAAACAGCGTACATTTAGCAATCCACGCCAAATTCTCTGTAAAAGTCAGTTTATCAACGTCCGGACCTGCCGTGTTAAGAGGTGTTATATGCATAGGTGGTAGGCCTTGATTCGTAGGTGTTGATTGCGTTGGTTCTGACCTCATCCTAGGTGGCCTCATCCGAGGTGGTGACCTATTCCTAGGTGGTGACCTATTCCTAGGTTCTGCTGCTGCTGCCGCCGTCTTTGGGGTCTCAGACACCCCCTCATTCATATCCTCCTCATCATTATCCCCCACATCATTATCCTCCTCATCGTTCTCCCCCCACATCCCCGGTAGTGGAATTCGTCCCACAACGCTTCCTCGTCCGAATCCTCCATTTTCTAACTCCGTATCCAGTCTAAACTTCAAAGTCGTGTCATTCCAACATGACAGTATTGGAAATCAACGGTCATTAACTCCTCCCAGTTGTGGGTTGCTCACCCTATACACGTAGCACAACTGAAAACAAACATATGTTAATTAAAACCAATTATTTTTGCAAACAGAGAAATTAATTAACGGATAACTTACAATAAGGAACGTCTGTGGTCCTTGGAAATGTCGTTTTTCATTCTCCTTCACTTTTGCGCATGATTGAACTAATCCTTGAAGTACAAATTTGCACCAATTGAACTTCTTGATATTTTGAACATCTGAAATAGATTTCAGAATTCTATACCTGCAAGGGGAAAAACATATTTGAGGATTTATTAACATGTCATATAAGTTGTGATGCAAATGAAATAACAAAAATGATAGTACCTTGATAGTTGACCTAGGTGATCACACCAGAGAAAGCAGCTGACAACAAATAATACGAAGTCTATCTTAAAATTGTTGTCAGCAGCTTTGTTCTCAATCATTTTCGTCGGCATAGCAGTCACTAAAGGAGCGCCATTAATAGGGTTACCCCATCGAGTCCTAAATGCCTTCAGCTTGTCATCAGTCTCGTTATTCTGACATTCTACAATGTCCAACTCCCCTCTGGGGAGACCCAATACCATTTCAACATCTTCTTCTTCGATTTTCACTTCCTCGCCATTCTCTAGAGTGAAAGAACATTTATCACAGTCAAACTGCCTCACTAGATAACGGGATATCTCCCCGGGGCATTTTGAAAGTGATAATGAAAGTAGATGGCCAAAGCCTATTGACTTCACAGCCTCCTTTTGATCATTAGACAGAAGTTGGAGAAGATTGAAAAGGCCAAAAGAAGATGTCCTAGTTAAAAAAAGGTTGTGTGGGGCTGCTTTGGGAGCTGCTGCTCTGGGGGATTTCGGAACTAATTTGGGAGCTTTTGGGGATTTGTGAACTGCTTTGGGAGATGCTGCTTCTTGGGCATTCTTTTTACGTTTATTTGCCCTATAAAAACAAAAGATAAACATTTAAAAAACATGAAACAGATAATCTAAGAGAAACAAAGTTAAAGCAAGTTAAAAACCAAGAAAAAACAAGTTAAAAATCTAAATTTCGGGTCCCGAAACCACCCATTTCGGGTCCCGAAACCACCCATTTCGGGTCCCGAAACAACATTTCGGGTTCCGAAACCACCCATTTCGGGTCCCGAAACCACACTTTCGGGACCCATAACAGCCAAACATTACAAAATCCGATTTATGGGTCCCGAAACTACCCATTTCGGGTCCCGAAACCACACTTTCGGGACCCATAACAGCCAAACATTACAAAATCCGATTTATGGGTCCCGAAACCACCCATTTCGGGTCCCAAAACCACACTTTCGGGACCCATATCAGACAAACATTACAAAATCAGATTTATGGGTCCCGAAACCACCCATTTCGAGTCCCGAAACCAACCATTTCGGGTCCCGTAACCACCCATTTCGGGTCCCGAAACAACACTTTTGGGACTCATAACAGCCACACATATCAAAATTCAATTTTGGGGTCCCGAAACAACACATTTCGGGTCCCGAAACAACACTTTCGGGTCCCGAAACCACACTTTCGGGACCGTTCATTCAAAAAACATATCAAAATCAAATTTCTGGACTATGTAATCATACTTTCGGGTCCCCGAAACAACACTTTCGGGACCCATAACAGCCAAACATATCAAAAATCACATAAATCATCACATAGAAGCAAATAAACACAAAATAATCAACCATTTCTATCGTTAAAATCATTAGAATCAGCAGAATCATAAAAATCCATAACCCTAACCCTAAACCCTAACCCTAACCGCAAAAACCTAAACGGTCTTCAAATCATCAAAATGTTTTAGGATTCTAAAGGAGATGTTATTTACCTTGTCCTTGGAGATTTTGGAGTCCTGCTTAGAGATGTACCTGGACCACCAGCCTGAAAAAGAGAAAAGATATTCACGAATGCAGACAGTGAAGTGAACGGAAATACCCGAAGGAAAAGACCTACCATTTTCGATCGAAAGAAAGAAGATGAATAAAGTTGAAGAAGTCGGGGATGCCGCCGCCGGAGAGAAAAATCGCCAGAGAAGAGAAAAATCGCCGCCGGAAAGAATAAATGAAAAGAAGAAAGAGAGAGGAAAGAAGAAGGGGAAACTGAAACGTTTTTCTTTTTTTTTTCAATTTTTTTTTCTTTTTTTTTTCTCTCTCCTAGCTGGCAAGGCCACGTAGGATTCGTGGCCTTGCTTTCGCTACTCATTCGTTGATATTATCATTTCTCATGTTTAAATAACATTTTATTAGTATATACGTTAGTTGTACAAGTATATAAGTCTAAGTGAGCTTTTTTCTTTATTATATTATATTAAAATTATAATTTGTTAAATTATTATGAGTTTTCTCTAGAGTAACTTATCACAAATTATGTAATAATTTGTGCACAATTATTTTGTTGAGTTATTTTTTACCATAATTTTGAAATATTTACAAAGACGTGGATTAATGAAATAGTTTCATTCTTTAAAAATTTAAATGATAGGATTGAGAATAATTTATAAAAATATATTTTTTAACTATCAATTTACTCTTAATTTTTGCTATTAGATTGCCATAATCAAATTAATTCTTAATTAATTTTATCATATATACTCTCCCACGTGTTCAAGAAATCATGACTAGTTTTAATTACAAAAATATTATATCATTATTATGATAAATAATTATGATTGAAATAAAAATACACTATTTAATTTTATATAGAATTATATAAGTTATTTATAATATATAGATTATATTAAAAAAAGTAATATACTAATAATAATATCATTATTTAATTTTATATAGAATTATATAATTGATTTATAATATATAGATTATATTAAAGAAACATTAGTATAAAATAGGGTCACAACGACGGTATTACTGTCTTCACTTTCGCTGAAGATCAATAGCCACAGTAAATAAAGTCTGTCGCCACATGTTGTTACTACTTTCGCTGAAGATCAAGAGCCACAGTAAATAAAGTTTGTCGCCACCTGTTGTTACTAGTTTCGTAGCTATTCTAAAAATAACTACAGGAATAAATAATGTGGCTAAAAGATGGCTACGAGAATAATTTACCATGGCTATAAGATAGTAACGGAATAAATTATTGTGGCTAAAAAAGTTATTACAAATATAAATTACTAAAAATTTTCAAATTTATTATAATAGAAATTTCTAATACTAAACTAAATTATTTTATTATCAAAAGAATCAATATTTGTATCAGATACAAATATAATTTTTCAATCTCATAAAAGGAATTAAAAAAAAATCAAATATAAGTTGGAATCCTCATAACAACTTTCTCCCTTTTCCAAAAATATTCTTTTAACATTATCTATAATTATCATACTAATTCCTTAGATCAAACTATAAAATATTATTAGTGATCATAAAGTACATAATATTTAAATATTGATAATTTGATGATAAAATACTTAACCATCAATAGTTAAATATTGATATTGTATGAAAAATACAATTGTTTTAAAATTATTAGTGAAATCAAACTCCCCAATTAAAGAATACAACTATTTCAAGATTATTAATGAAACAAAACTCAACAATTGATAAAATACAGTTCTGATTTAGTAATTCCTATTGAAAATTACAACTATTTCAAGATTATTAGTAAAACAAAATTTTCTATCACCAACTAAAAAAATGATATGATATGAATGAATCAAGATTATTAGTAAAATCAAACTCCCCAACCAACATTTTGAAAACTCACCAAGATATACAAGAACAGAGACAACAACTAGGTTCAACAAATGACTAATATAAAAATTCTCTATTTAACAGATGAAATCACAAGTTGTTCCACATATTGAGCTAAAAACGATAAGAAATTGATAATGAACTTAATTGAAGACATAAAAAGGCTTTGTTCATTTAGATCCAAAACTAAATACCATAAAAAAAGGCTTTGTTCAATTAGATCCAAAACTAAATATCTGCATGATTAGGGATGGAAATGAGGCGATTCGGGGCGGGGAATGCATTTAGCATCCCTGCCCCCATTTTTATTTCAGGGATTTTTTTAATACCATCCCCGTCCCGTTGGGGTTTGTTCGGTTTTGGGGAATCCCTGTAAGGTACCGTTAATAAAATATATTTTAAAATTAATAAAATTATACAATAAAATATATAAGCAAATTTTTAATATAATATATATTGTAATATATTGAAAATTTATATTATTATAAAGAAACAAAGTTATTAATTTTATAAAATATAGTGAATAAATAAATATATTAGTGATTTAATATATTTAACTATATTTATAGTGTTTGGGGTAGAATAGGGATGAGATCGGGGCGGGGGACTCAAATATCATCCTCGCCCCATCCCCATTCGGTTTTAGGGAAAAACCGTCCCAAATGAGGCAATTCAATTCGATTTTCACGGGGCGGTTTTAAATTGTCATCCTTATACATGACTTTTCTAAAAGAAAATATAGAGGAGAGCCAAATAGAGCTGATAAAGTATTACCAAATTCAGAAAGGAATGAACTCAGTAAATTCCCCATTTTCTCACTTCATAATCACAAAATCTATGTTTGCCCTATAAGTTTAGAATTAAGCATAACAAATATAATTAAAATTCCGAAATTAAAGTTGGAATTTATAGTTCAATGTTTTGTTTCGATTAATTAAGTAGGAATGACCTAATTCTTGTATAAGAGATGTAAAAATGCCTAAAGAATTCACGTTTGAAATTAACATCTAAAATTAAAAAAACAAAAAAAAAATTCAAATTACAACTAATAGTGGTTATCTATCATTATATTACTCATTTACATTCAATGGATTATTCAAGAGAACACAAACATAGTTGTTACCCTATCAGCAATGCAATCTCCTAGTCAAAACGTGTAGTAATAGAATCAACTCAACAGAACATAATCATATATTTCTATTGATTTGAGGAATAGCATGTTCTTGTGAAATCACAATTAGTATCAAATCAAGTCGATCTCAACCTTACAGTCTGGTAACTCAAAGCTTAAAGAAACTAAACATCTAGAAATTGAGAAATCATAACGCTTCAATATTGACACTCAACGAGCGAGAATATAGTAGAAACACATATATATTTAAAACAAGACGGATGGAGAGTCTCATAGACATAGAGAAGAAATGTATAACTGAGATCAGTCAGGGATCTATAGCAGCTGGAATTGCCAATGATACAGAGTTAAAAATTATACGGATGATCTTAAATGAGGTTTGCAGAAGATGATAGATCATACCTTACTCACGACCACAACTTATAATATATAATTTGTAATTTTTTGAGTTGAACATACCTCTATGTCTTTGTTTTAAGATTGTCATCAAGACAATAATGATTGTTGGAGTAGTGTATTACTATTTCTTTTTGTCCAAATAAAATTTTCATAAATAATCAATGGATATTAGTAGCAATATTTAGTTTAAGAAATTCATAAATATCAATCTCATTTTAATTGTTTATATTTATTTGATGTATATGCATGAATCACTTTCATTTTTATTCAATTAATTAGACTACATTTTGATTCAGTTCTTTTTCGTCATTTGCTTACATGTAACTAAGTGATGACCACAATTCTTATAAATTATCTAATTCCATTTGAAAATTTAACCCATAAATTTCATGAAAATTTACAAAAGTTACCTTTTATAGTATATTAGTATTTATGTATTTTCTGATATTATTTTATTTTTTATATAAAAAAAATTAGATTATATAATTTATTTAAAATTACTATATTTTTATATTACTCATTCAAAATTTATTTAAATAGATAGTGGACTCAATTTACATTTATTTTTTATTCTATTTATTTATTATTATTATTTTTTTACATTTCACGCTCAACAAAACGTATAAACATTTAACACGTTTTTAACATTTTTAACACGTTTTGACAAGTTTAACATATTTTTGGCACGTTTAACATATTTTTAGCACATTAAACACGTTTTGACACGTTTAACACGTTTTCACGTTTTTTTGTACGTGAAACACGTTTTTGACATTTTAACATGTTTAACACATTTAATACGTTTTTGGCACATTTAACATATTTGATAAATCTTAACACATTTTTAGCACGTTTAACACATTTTTGGCACATTTAGCACGTTTTGGCACGCTTAACATGTTTTGACATATTTAACGGGACAATTAACACGTTTTGGCACTTTTGACACATTTTGGCATGTTTAATACGTTTTTTATATGTTTAACACGTTTTGGCATGTGAAACATTTAAAATTTTCGGTCCTTTTAATTTATTTTTGCTTCGACTAATATTTCTTTGACATTATTATACCTTTTTTTATCCGTTTAACATAATTTTGATTTTTTTAATATTGTTTTAATATTTTAATTACTAAATTGAAGAAATAAAATGTGAAATTAATATGAATTATTTAAATAATATTTAAATCATTCATACTAAATAAAGTCTTGAATATGGTAAATCTTGTTAATTTTCAAAAATAAATTTATTCATTAAACGGACCAAAAATATTAAATGTGTCACAAGTGTGTTAAACAGGTCAAAACATGTTAAACATGTCAAATGTGGTAAATGTGTCAAAATTTATCAAATGTGTCAAAACATGTTAAACGTGCCAAAAATTTGTTAAACATGCCAAAATGTGTTAAACGTGTCAAAAAAGTGAAAAACATGTTAAATGTGTCAAAATGTGTTAAACATGTAAAAAACGTATTAAATGTGTCAAAACGTGAACAATGTTAAACGTGCCAAATATGTGAAAAACTTGTTAAACATGCCAAAACATGTCTAAATGTGAAAAATGTGTGGAATTGTGTTAAACGTGTCAAAAATTAAAAAACGTGTTAAACGTGTAAAAAAACGTGAAAACGTGTTAAACGTGTCAAAAACGTGAAAAATGTGTTAAATGTGTCAAAAACGTTTTAAACGTGTCAAAAACGTGTTAAACATGAAAACACGTTAAACGTTTGAAAAACGTGTTAAATGTGACATAAACGTGATAAACGTGTTTAATGTGTGAAAAAACGTGTTAAACATGTAAAAAACGTGAAAATCGTGTTAAATGTGTCAATAACATGTTAAACATGTAAAAAAACGTATTAAATGTGTCAAACGTGATGAATGTTAAACGTGTGAAAACGTGATAAACGTGTCAAAAATGTGTTAAACGTGCCAAATATGTGAAAAATTCGTTAAATGTATCAAAACGTGAAAAACGTGTTAAACGTGTCAAAAACGTGAAAAACGTGTCAAAATATGAAAATTTGTCAAAAACGTGTTAAACATGCAAAAAAATGTGTTACATTTGCCAAAAACGTGAAAACATGTTAAACGTATGAAAAAACGTGTTAAACGTGATATAAACGTCATAAACGTGTTTAATGTGTGAAAAAACGTGTTAAACATGTCAAAAACGTGAAAAACGTGTTAAACTTACTCAACTACAAAAATATTGGTTCAATATTTTAACATCCTAAATTTCAAAAACAAATATTATCGTTTGAAAACTTCAATCGTGTTATAAATTATAAAAAATAAATTATTTTGTTGAAAAAATATAAAAAATAAATTTGAAATTACAATTCCGACCTAAAAGGATTGGAATTGAGAAGTATAAAATTACATTATTTTGAATTCCATTGAAATTCGAATTCGAATTCCAATTCTTACTATTAAAGTGTCTACCAAACATAAGAATTAGAATTGGACCATTCAATTTCAATGCCAATTCTAGAGTTACCAAACATAAAATAATGAAATTATGAACAAGAAGTCAATTAGAAAGTTACTAGTTATTCATAAAGCTTTTAATAGATGTTAAGCAACTTACAATTGAATTGGAAGTGTAAGAGAAGGCTATGTCAAAACTCCTTATTTAGAAGTCTCTATCAACTTAGAGTCAATCCAATATCATGTTGTGGGATGGCTCGAGGTTTGACGCGTTTCAATCTTGGTTTGCGCGTCAAATATCTTTTAAAATGAAACATTTAGTTTTAAAAGATTTTGAAAATACCTAGAGCGGTAAGAAATTAATTATGTAAAAATAATTAATCATTTATTCAAATTTTAAATAATTTGGGAGGCTAAATAACAATTTAACCTGAATCCGGTTTAAATCATTTAAACATAACTAATTTAAAGATTATTTATTTGAAAATTAGAGTCGCCAAGAGATTTTATGAAAATTAATAAAATGATACGTGTACAAACGTATTCATACCATAGTTTCTAAAAAAAAATGGTTCGTTGTCTATTTACGCTCGAGAAAGGGTTTTCCGCTATATCCTTTACGCCCTCCTTAGAATGGTTTTCAAAAATTCTTTTGAATAAACAAAGTCTGGCTTTTATAACTCCAATTATAACATTCATTATCACTTTCATTTTTATTTAGTTCTTTTTCGTCCTTTGCTTACATGTAACTAAGTGATTACCACTATTCTTATAAATTATCTAATTCCATTTGAAAATTTAACTAATAAATTTCATGAAAATTCGCAAAGGTTACCGTTTATAATATATTAATATTTCTATATTTTCTTATATTATTTTTTTTATAAAAAAATAGATTATATAATTTATTTAAAGTTAATATATTTATATATTATTCATTCATAATTTATTTAAATATATAGTTGACTCAATCTACATTTTTTTTACATTTCACCGTCAAGAAAATGTATAAACATTTAACACGTTTAACACGTTTTTGACAAGTTTAATACATTTTTGGCACGTTTAACATATTTTTAGCACATTAAACCCGTTTTGACACGTTTACTACATTTTTCACGTATTTTTGTACGTTTAACAAGTTTTTAACATTTAAACACGTTTAACACATTTGGTACATTTAATACGTTTTTGACACGTTTAACACATTTGACAAGTTTTAACACATTTAACACATTTTGACACATTTAACATGTTTTGACATGTTTAACGACACATTTAACACGTTTTGGCACTTTTGACACATTTTTTCATGTTTAATATGTTTTTGATATGTTTAACACGTTTTGGCCGGTTTAACATATTTGTGAAACATTTAAAATTTTCAGTCAATTTAATTTATTTTTAGCTCCGTCTAATATTTCTTTGACATTATTATACCTTTTTTTGATCCGTTTAACATAATTTTAAAATTTTGATATTATTTTAATATTTTAATTCTAAATTAGTTGAAGAAATAAAATATGAGATTAATATGAATTATTTAAATCATTCATATTAAATAAAGTCTTGAAATATGTAAACCTTGTTAATTTTCAAAAATAAATTAATTCATTAAATAGACCGAAAATATTAAATGTGTCACAAGTGTGTTAAACGGGCCAAAACATATTAAACATGTCAAAATGTGATAAATGTGTTAGATTAATATATCAAACGTGTCAAAACGTGTTAAACGTGCCAAAAATGTGTTAAACATGTCAAAACGTGTTAAACGTGCCAAAAAAGTGAAAAAAACATGTTAAATGTGTCAAAACGTGTTAAACATGTAAAAAAACGTATTAAATGTGTCAAAATATGAAAATGCTAAACGTGTGAAAAATGTGTTAACACTACAACAAAATATATCTTTAGTGACCCATAATTACCACCGCTTAATAAGGGTTGGTAAAAGTATTAAGAAAAAATGGTTTTGCCAACATTTATAATTTTTAATTTATTTTATTTTATTTTTTTCGCGGGTTATAAGTTCGGACGGGTAAGCTGTCGCGGGTCATTTTTAAGATGAGGGGTGGATAGGGTTTCTCACTAATTTCATATCCACTTCTCTCTCTAAAGTCTAAAGTCTAAAGTCTAAAGTCTAGATCCCTCTAATCTCTCTTCTCTCTTTTTCTACACTCTTTCTTTCTTTGAATCTCTTCTAATCCATTCTTCTACCGCGACTCTCCCAAAACCATCTACATTCGAATCCATGTATCTACTCGATTGCAGACGGATCAATTATCAAGCAACAATCAGAGCATTCGTTCTCAAGAAAAGCATTTGTTCTCCAGGTATGTATTCGTTCTCAATAGCTCACAATCTATGCTGAGAAACCTTAAATTTATTTTTTCACTCACCGAGCTTCAAAAAGGTATAACTTCTGGATCTTTGTGTTTATTTTCCGTTTTCAAATGTCATCCCTTCTAGATCCACATCCGGAGGAGAAAAGATGTTTCCAAATGAATTCGTTATTCAGAAAATTTATATTATTAAGTTTTTGTTGTGCTTAGAAAATTTCTATTATAAAGTTACGCAATTTGTTTATTTTCCTACTATGAAGAACATCCACTTAGGGTGCATTGTTAGAATCTCAATACGTTTATTTCTCCTACTTATATATTCTTCTTTTCATTTTCTTAAATTGCAGGTCTTCACTCCAATAGCACCAATAAGCCATCAGGTATGTTGGTTACTGTGTTTTTTGTTTTGTTTTTGAAAGTGTATGTTAGTAAGATCTAGTGGTAAAACTGGATTTAATAGTTGAAGAAGGGAGAGATCACTGTGTGTTTGACATGATTGCATTCTCTATAGGCTGGATATTTCTACAATGTCTATGATTGTGTATTGTAAGATTCAGTAAATTACATGGATCATATCAATAGAAAGAAACATATGTACAACCCAACCAGCCTAGTTACAGATTTTATTTGGTCAGAAAGATTATGCTCTCTTTTTTTCTACTGACCAAAGGGCTTTGGATATATCTATGTGAATGGAATGAGAAACCCTTGAACAGGTATGTGACAATTCGAGCTTTGGGTATGTCTAGTATGGATGCACTTTCATTACAAATATATATTATAGGAGGAGATATATCCAGAATAAGGAAGAGACAACTCTGGTTGTGTATGAAAATAAACTAATGTTCCATTTTGTACTTCTTCTAGTAATTAGTAGTGTTGATGTGTTGGATGTGCAGTTTTAACAGGGTCTACAAAAATTTGAAGTGCTGAAGAAAATGAAAGATTCAGAAAGCTTTATAGAACAAGATATTCCTCCTGCATATTAATCAACGAGCTTCGAAAAAGTACCACTTTCAGATCTCTGTGTTTATTTTCCATTTTCAAACGTCATCCCTTGTAGATCCACATCCGGGTGAGAAAAGATGTTTTCAAATGAATTCGTTATTCTTCAAATTTCCAGAAAAATTCTATTGTTAAGAAAAAAAACTTCTTGAAAAGTAAGATATATTGGACCAAATATCCACCTATATGTGGAGTCAAATTATAATTCATTAGTATTTTATTCTACAACAATTGTGAGTTTTAGTAAAGTTACATCTGAACAAAGTGACACAGTAGAGAAAAGTAGGCTTTAGATTTGTTTCTTCAATATTTAGACTAGGCTTTAGATTTATTTCTTCAATCTTTAGACTAGGCTTTTTTTCTTGAAAAAGGCTATCACAACCTCTCATTATGAGCCCTCACTTCAATCAAAGTGTTTTCAGGTGAGAATTGTTAAGTGTTTTAATATTTAGGTTGCATTAAGGTTGATTGTTTCTGATTAACAAACAAAATAAAGAAGAAGAAGAATCGCTTTCGTTCCTTTGTCATTACTGTACTTTTCATTTTGAATATTTGACCGAGCAGGAAAAAATAAAATAGTGTATTGTTCTTGGACTGTGAATTGAAGATCAAAACCTTGTTTATTGTGCATTACTTCAAGGATCTCTTTACTGCTGGATATTTGAAACAAGGTGCTATTCTTCTTCGCCAATCTATTATTTATTGCTATGTTTTTCATGTGTTCTGTTCAGGCCAAATGCAATTTACTGGTAATGGATGGAATTGATTTATTATTATTATCTTCCATGTCTTTGTTCTATGGTTATATAATACTAAGGCAGATGAGATTAATGATATAAAACAAGAATTGAAGAAGATGGTTGTTAACTAAGAAAAGATGCAAGCATGAATAAATAAATTGTAATCTTTGTTGGCTGACAAAGGGAGCCTTCGAGACATCTTCCACTTTGTGCAGAAATGAATCTAGTTAAGGTATTTTTCTACCACTTATTTTCTTTCTTATTTGAAATAATTGTGCTTGTATCTTGTTAGGATTTGTATATCCCAAATATGACCTGCTTGAAAACAATCTGTAAAAACACAAAAAAGAAGAACACAAGAACACACAGATTTATAGTGGTTCACTCAAATTGAGCTACATCCACTTCAGCCACCACCAGATTTCACTATGAAAAAGAAGAAGGAATACAGAGTTTTTGCTTCACACTTTATCTCTCTAGAATTCTATCTCCACAATGTAAACCCTTAATAATTACATATTTATAGGGTAAATATTCAGGTAATAAACCTAAATAACTTTGGTCAGGCCCAAGCCCAAAACCAAAAAAAGATAAACCCAATAAACTCTAATTAACAATGTAGAGTTTATTATAAGTGTAGGCTCCATAACTCAACAATCTCCCACTTTGAGACTAACTTCATCATCTCTCAATCGGTAGTGGCTTTCCATTCGGTTTCTTAACGAAGAAGACCAACTGAAGTTGCACACAACTTCAGTTTCTCATTTGTCACAGTTTTCATCAACATATCAGCTGGATTCTCACTCCCGGAAATCTTCTCAAGAGTTAATACTTTATCTTCTAAACCTGACCGGATGAAATGATAACGAACCTGTATATGCTTCGTCCTACCATGATAAACAGGATTCTTTGCCAAATGAATGGCACTCTGACTGTCGCATCGCAACACACTTCCCTCGTAGTCTTGACCCAATTCTCGCAAAAAAGGTTGTAACCACATCATCTCCTTAGCAGCTTCTGTCACAGCAACATACTCTGCCTCACAACTAGAAAGAGCAACAATCTTCTGCAATTTTGAAACCCAACTGATTGCAGTACCTCCCAGAGTATAAATGTACCCTATTGTGCTCTTCCTACTATCAACATCACCACCATTGTCAGCATCAACATATCCTTCCAAACCCATATTAGACTTTCGAAAACACAAAGCAAGACCCGTACTTCCTCTTAAGTATCGTAGTATCCACTTTACTGCTTCCCAATGTTGTCTACCCGGATTGCTCATGAATCTGCTAACAACTCCCACTGCATGTGCTATGTCTGGTCTTGTGCAAACCATCGCATACATAATACAACCAATGGCAGAGGCATACGGAACAGTTGCCATGTAATTTTTCTCCTCCTCTGTTGAAGGCGACTGATCTTTAGATAGTCTGAAGTGACTAGCTAAGGGGGTAGTAACTGGTTTTGCATCATACAAGTTGAACCTGCTAAGAACTTTCTTCACATATTCTTCTTGTGAAAGCTTGAGAACTTCTTCATCCCTGAAAATTCTCATCCCAAGGATTTGTTTTGCAGCACCCAAATCCTTCATTGCAAACTTTTCAGACAGCTCTTTCTTAAGCTTGTTAATCTCATACAAGCTTGCTCCAGCAATCAACATGTCATCAACGTAGAGAAGAAGAATAATGTACGATTTATCAAACCTCTTGATATAGCAGCAATGATAAGCTTCACACCTCAAAAAATTGTTACTTTTCATGAAGCTATCAAACTTCTTGTACCATTGCCTTGGAGCCTGTTTCAAACCATACAGACTCTTCTGAAGCTTACACACAAGCTCATCTTTTCCTTTGATTACAAATCCTTCTGGTTGTCGCATATAAATTTCTTCATCTAGATCACCATGAAGAAAAGCAGTTTTGACATCCATTTGTTGAAGATGAAGGTCTTCTTTCACAACCAAACTCAAAATAGTTCTAATTGTCATCAATTTAACTACTGGAGAGAAGATTTCATTGTAGTCAATATCTTCTTTCTGTTGAAATCCTTTCACAACCAACCTTGCCTTGTACCTAATGATTTTATCATGTTCTTCTTTCATCCTGAAGATCCATTTGTTGTGAAGTGCTTTCTTTCCCTTTGGTAGCTCAGTGAGCTCCCAAGTCTGATTCAACATCAAAGAGTCCATCTCATCTTTCATCGCAGACTCCCACTTAACCGATTTATTAGATTGTATTGCTTCCTCGTAGCATTCAGGTTCACCTCTATCTGTCAACAAGATATAGTTTAGAGATGGAGACCACCTCTTAACTGCTTTTCGATTCCTTGATGATCTTCTCAACTGTATAACCGGTGTTTGCTGATTTACCTCTGGGGCCACGTTCTCAACGATTTCATCTTCAACAACACATTGTTCTTCTTCGACAACAGGTATATATTCAGCTGAAAATTCTCTCAAATCGACTGTACCAGTCTCTTCCAACTCGGAATCACCATCTGATGTCTTCCCAACACAATCTTTGTAGAGAACCTGTTCATTGAAGATAACATATCTGCTACGAATGATCTTCCGATTTTGATTATCCCAGAAATGATAACCAAACTCGATATCACCATAACCAATGAAAAACATTTATTAGACTTTGGATCAAGCTTGCTCCTATCACATTCATTAATATGAACATATGATAAACAACCAAACACTTTCAAATAAGAAAGGTTTACCTTTTTATTGCTCCAAGCTTCTTCAGGAATTCTGAATTCAAGAGGAACAGAGGGTCCCCTGTTTATCAAATAGGCAGCAATATTAATAGCTTCTGCCCAGAAGGTTTTAGGCATCCCTGCATGCAATCTCATGCTTCTAGCACGCTCGTTCAATGTTCGATTCATTCTTTCAGCTACTCCATTCTCTTGAGGCGTTCGGGGAACAGTCTTCACCATACTGATCCCATTCTCAGCACACAATACTCTTTGAAATCTGAATTGATATATTCACCTCCGTTGTCGGATCTCAAGCACTTAACTTTCTGATTTGTTTCATTTTCAACCAAAGCCTTCCACTTCTTGAAAATAGCAAATACTTCAGACTTGTGCTTCATAAAGTAAACCCATACTTTTCTTATTGAATCATCTATAAAAGTCACATAGTAGTATGATCCGCCAATAGAAGAAACAGGTGCAGGTCCCCACACATCAGTGTGTACCAACTCTAGTCTTTCTTTCTTGAGCTCCTTCCCAGTTTTTAAGAAACTCACTCGTTTCTGTTTTCCGGGAATGCAGGTTTCACATAACTGATGTTCAACAGACTTCAGTTCTGGAATCTGCCCATTCTTCAAAAGAATTTTCATCCCTTTTTCGCTCATATGGCCCAACCTGCAATGCCACAGCTCATTGTTCTTCGACTCATCAACTACAACAGCAACTGATTCTCTGCAAGTTGAAGTCATATATAACGTTCCAGTTTTGTGACCTCGAGCAACAACTATTGCTCCTTTAGTCACCTTCCACGCACCATTTCCACAACTAAAATTTTGACCTTCTTCAACAAGTTGTGTAACAGAGATCAAATTGCGCATTAAACCTGGAATGTGTCTCACCTTATTAATCTTCCAAACAGAACCATTTGCCATCTTCAATTTGATGTCACCAATGCCAACAATATCCAGTGGCTCACCATCTGCGAGATAAACTTTCCCACAGTTTCCAGCCACATAATTCTCCATTAATTCTTTGTGAGCAGTGGTGTGGAAAGACGCTCCTGAGTCCAAAACCCATGAATCTATCGGGCTATCAACAGATAGAAGTAACGCATCAGTGACAGATTCTATAACAACGTTGGCTGCATCATTTTTATCATCACCATTTTTCTCCGGTCCTTTGCAGTTCCTCTTCAGATGACCCTGTTTACCACAATTCCAGCACTCAAATGTCCTTGGATTGACTCCTCCTGCTCATTGACATAGATTTGCTCTTACCTCGGTTGAAATTTCTATCATTACCTCTGCCCCTATTTTCCACATTTATAGTAGAACCTTTGAACGTTTCACCAGGATCAATTTTACGAACCTCTTCAGCAAGAATACGATCTCTAACTTCAACAAATTTCAGTTTAGCATTTCCAACTGAATTACTAATTGTTTCCCTCATAGGTTCCCAACTATTTGGTAGAGATGCTATCAAAATCAGGGCACTAACTTTATCCCCAAAATCAATCTCAACAGATAGCAATTGATTCACAATTGTATTGAATTCATTCAAATGAGTAGTGACGGAAGTACCATCAACCATTCTTAAGTAAAAGAGTCTTTTCATTAAGTGTACCTTGTTGTTAGAAGATGGTTTCTCATACATATCAGAAAGAGCTTTCATCATACCCATGGTGGTCTTCTCCTTTGCTACATTGTGAGCAACTGTCTTGGCTAGCGTCAATCGGACAACTCCCAAAACCTGTCTATCAAGGAGTTTCCATTCAGCTTCATCCATCTTCTCTGGTTTCTCACTCAAAGGAACATGAAGCTATTTTCCATAGAGATAATCTTCCATCTGCGTTCTCCAGAAGACATAATCTGTCCCATCAAATCTTCCAATTCCATGTCCTATACTGTTCTCACTTGCCATTGTTTCCAATGCTCAGATCTAGACCAGCTGCTCTGATACCAGTTGTTAGGATTTGTATCTCCCAAATCCGACCTGCTTGAAAACAATCTATAAAAACACAAGAAAGAAGAACACAAGAACACACAGATTTATAGTGGTTCACTCAAATTGAGCTACATCCACTTCAGCCACCACCAGATTTCACTATGAAGAAGAAGAAGGAATACAGAGTTTTTGCCTCACACTTTATCTCTCTAGAATTCTATCTCCACAATGTAAACCCTTAATAATTACATATTTATAGGGTAAACATTCAGGTAATAAACCTAAATAACTTTGGTCAGGCCCAAGCCCAAAACCAAAAAAGATAAACCCAATAAACTCTAATTAACAATGTAGAGTTTATTATAAGGGTAGGCTCCATAACTCAACATATTTAATGTTAAAGGTGGTATTTTGCCTATATAAATGATGATTTACTGTGTTCCCCTTTCTTGAATATAGGTTTAGATTATGAGCCCATGGAATTTGAATTGTTAGACATAATTCACAGGATTGTTTGAATATTAGCAAATTATAATGGGCTTGAAGACAAGGATTGTTTGAATATTAGCAAATTATAATGGGCTTGAAGACAAAAAGAAAAGGGCTTAATACCATTAAGGATGGAATGACATTCCCTAATTTGGTCCGGCACTACATTTGTAGTATTTCTCATTCCAGTTTTCTGAAACATAAAAGGAAAACGCCTCAAAATTAAAAAGGCTACTATATATTCTCATGACAGTGTTATTATCATGAAAAATTCTGCATTTTTAATCTCTGCTTATTGACATATTCCTCTCATAATTTCATTCCGCAAAAAAATGCTGGTTTTTCTGTTTGTTAGTAGATTTCGTGTTTCAATCCTATATAGATAATTTAAAAATCTTTATTACAATTACAAAATATAAGTATGTCTAAAGTTTTCTTACTTGTTCATTTTTTTATGTCATATATGGAATTATGTGCATATGATTGAATATTTCGGTAATGAAATTGAATTTTATTTTCTTATAAGGAATTGAGTGTGACATGGCATGTGGATTTATACTCGGAATTGCTCAAGATTGGAGTGTATAAAAGGTATTCATAAATCCAATGTTTTTACCATTTCATATATTTGTAGGAGTAAAATTTAAATTTAATTCCTTTTTATTTATATCTACATATGCAATATAAATATTTTATTTGACTAAATATGTTAAGAAATTCCATCACAAATCCAATTATATTGTAGTTGAAAATTAAAACACTGGATTCATCCAAATAAGTATGCAGATTATTAAAGTTTTGGTTTTACATATCAAATTTAATTGCTGGTCATATAATTTTTTGGAATAAATAAGGCATTGAACAAGGTTGAGTAGCTGAATAATGTAGAGGTGAGATTATTTTATTTATTTTTCTCTAGATCTTACTTTCAATTTTTTAGTATGCTTATTTTGGGTGTACATATACAATTTATTAAAAATAATTGGTGATGGAACATTTGGTAATGTCTGGTGAGCTATTAGTAAAATTGGTGTGAAATTCTAGTGTTGAAACATAAATATATTTTAACATAGATATTTTTTATTATTATTCAGATGGTGTATGTTTGTGTAGGTTGATATCAATAAAATGAAGAAAAAATATTACTCCTAAGAAGAATGTCTTAATTTGAGGGAAGTTAAGGTATGTAATTCATCGATTTGTTCCTATTTTTAATTTATATTGATGTTTGAATCTAATGTTCTCTTAATATTTGTAGTCACTAAAAAAATGAAATATCCGAATATCGTAAAACTTACGGAAGTCATTAGAGTGAACGGTGTATTGGTAAGATTCTTGAAAAAAACTTTGGTCTCTTATATAAAAAATATTAATGAACTGATGTTGGTTGAATAATTAGTTTGTTAACTTATTATTATTTACATTTTTCAAGTGTCATGTCTCAAAAATAATTTAGGTTGACAATAGAGCATTTGTAGCATTTAAAAAAAATAGAGGTGTCTTCAATTTACTCGTATAAATAAATACCAAAAAAGTGGTAGTTACATATATATGCTTAACTTGCATTTTTTGTCATTTTTATACCAACTAGCTACATTGTTGATTAATGATTATGTTATCTCACTACACATTTCAAATCAATCACAAATTGGAAAAAAACTAAATATTTCTCTTTTATAGTTCTCAAAATATCTCTCTTTCTGGTTATAAAATAATGATAGTGCATTCTCTTGACCTGATCCCTACATATGTTTCTTCCTACAATACCTATATTGTTTTGTTTAAGAACAAGTATTTAGTAAAGCAATTTGTTTATAGATTTCTTACTATTGTCTCTTGCTTGTTGTTTCACTATTATTCTTTTGATCAGGTACCACCAAATGGATATGATCATGAACTAGACAAGTTTTCGATTGGTACAAAAGTTAAAATTGTGTTGAATGAAGACGTTGAAAACTTAAAAGGGATTGTTACTCCAAGTAGCTCAATCTTTAAATTTTTATTTTAATACTTATAATTTTAATTTTATATATTATTTGGTACCACATTGTACAATGAAACAATTGAGCAACATACTATTAATTGTTGCAATGCTGTATTTTTTTTTCCTGTTTCATTATGACTATTATTGTCTAACAAATAGATTTAAATTAATTAATTAATGTTTTTTAATTAATTATTGAATTTCTTTATTATATTTGAATTATGGTGTTTTCATTTGATTTATAAAAGAAATTAAAATATTCAAATAACATCTAAAAAAAGAAATTAAAATCAATTAAAAAAAATATAGGCTTTTTGCGACGTTTGAATTAATATTAGCAACACTTAAATAAGCGTTGTTAAATCTACTTTGTCTTTTGCCAACCCTTAAATTAATATTACCGACGCTTAAATAAGCGTGGTTAAAACATGCGCCCACCCTGCTTTCGGTGACACAAGAATAAGCGTCGGTGACAGTTTTGGCGACGCTTTTAAGGGTTGGGAGAAACCTTTTTAAGCGTCGGCATAAGTCTTTTCTGTTATAGTGTAAACGTGCCAAAACTTGTCAAAACATGTTAAACGTGTCAAAAACGTAAAAACGTGTTAAACATGTTAAACGTGTTAGAAGTGTTAAACGTGTTCAACATGAAAAAAACATGTTAAACGTGAAAACATGTTAATCATGTGAAAAACGTGTTAAACGTGACATAAACATGTTAATCATGTCAAAAATATGAAAAACGTGTTAAATGTGTCAAAATTAAACATGTAAAAAACGTATTAAATGTGTCAAAACGTGAAAAATATTAAACATATGAAAAACGTGTGAAAAACATATTAAACGTGTAAAAGTTTCTGAATTTTTGCATGCTTTTCTATTTTTTGAAACTCTCTAGAATTCTTTAGGAGTTCCTTGTTCTAGGAAGGTTATGGAACTCTCTAGAATTCTTTAGGAGTTTCTTGTTTTTGGTAAGGTCATAGAACTCTCCAGAATTCTCTAAGAGTTCCTAAAGTATGTAGATAGGAGAACTCTCTAGAATTCTCTAGTAGTTCTCAAGTGTAGGTAGTTAGTAGAATTCTCTAGAAGTCTCTAGGAATTCTTGGGTCTAGGATAGGTTATAGATGAGTCTAGAAAAAACTAGATTGAGGAGGATCTAGAATGATCCATTCACTTGTATATAAACAAGTGTTGGCCATAAACCAAGCACCTCACAATCATGTACCTCACACTTGCAATAATCAAGATATTCTCCAAGCTCTATTTTTCTCAAAATATTCCATCTTGTATCTTTAGAAATGTTGACTAACTAGTATTATGGAAATCTAGACTAGTGCTGTGCGGGACGAGGAAATATTCGGTGACCGAGTTTCAGCCTATGATAAGTGGTATCAGATCTAAAGTGGTATCGTATCCACGTGTGTCCACAACATTTAGATTCCAAAAGAAGACTGTGTCAAGAAGATATGGATTTTGATTCCAAAGTCACAAAGGTTTTGACCGACCAATAGAATTACATGAGATGCAAGTGGGACAAGTCCGTCGAGAGGAGTGTCAACATGGAAGCACGGGTGACCCATCTTTGAGGAAGGAATGTGCGAGCACCAGGAGACTATCGAATTGTTTAGCGTGGTGGCCTATAGGGTGACGATGTTGGATGAGGCTTGTGAAATGTTGGAGATCGAGGTCATGGGGATCATTAACGATTCGAATCTTAGCATTTGTGACGAAGTGTTAGGATCAGTTCGAGAGGAGGTTAATGATATCTGGAGGGAAGTGCTCAAGACAATCCGAGGAGAAGTCCATGCGATGATCGATGCTCTCCAAAGGGAGATGATGGAGAGTCTTGACACAATGTAAGGTCGGATGGGGAGAGATGGAGGGAACTTAGAGGTGCAGAACCTCATCGAAAGAAGTTCCCAAGACAATGCCATTCAAAGTCTCAAGTAGTGAAATAGAAGTGGAGGACTTCCTTTGGAACATGGATAGGTACTTTCGATCATCAAATATATTTGATGATCGTACCAAGTTAGAAACAATACCTTTCTTCCTGCAAAATATGGCACTACTGTGGTGGAGGAGGTGAGAAGCAGATATTGAACGAGATACGTTGCGAATGGGGACGTGGGAAGACTTTAAGAATGAGTTCAAGTGCTAATTCTTCTCAAAGAACACTAATTTCGAAGCTCAAAAACAACTAAGTCAGCTCACGCACAATAATTCCATCAAAGAGTATGTGAAGGAATTCCAAGAAATGATGCTCGAGTTGCTAAGTCTCAACGAATAGAAGGCCCTATTCACGTTTGTTAATGGCCTAAAGACCTGGGTATATTTAGAGTTGTAAAGGTCTGCATAATGTTTCCAAAGCAATTGCAGTTGTAGAAAGGCTAATCGAGCTCAATTTTTCTATGGACAAGCCGAAGCTCATCTGAGGTGATGAGGAGAATGGTGGGGGAGACCACTCATAGGACAAGGAGAAATGTGGGGTAGACCACCCACCCAAGAAGGGGCATGCACACAACAACTCAAGGGGGCAAACTGATGAAGAAGGTAAGCCAAGAGTTTGTCATATTTGTGGTGCTCATAATCACATAAAGTTTATGTGTTCGTTCAAGGGGGAAAGTTGCAACAGGTAAAGGAACAGAGTCCTCTAAAGAAGAGGAAGGGACTTGAATGGGATCCTTAAGACTGCTCAATGTTGTAAAGATTAGTTTTGCGGAGCCGATTAAGGGAACAAAGTGGGGCTCGACATGCATGGAAGTTTTGATCGGGGGAAGGCAACAAGGAACTAGTGGATATAGTGGCTACTCACAACTTTATGCGTGAGGGAGTAGCTAAGGTATTGGGTCTTCGTATCAACCCAATGAAAATGAAAGTCATGTCTTTTAATGTAGCCAAGTCGGTGGCCGGAGAGGCTAAGAAAGTGCACACCAGGATCAGAGACTAGAATGAGACAGTCTCGTTTACCTTAGTTTCTATGGAAGACTATGATGTAGTGTTAGGACTACAATGGTTCGATCAGGTAAGCGCTTGTCTAATTTATTACTCTGATTCATTAATCATTTTAGATCACGGGAAGACTAGCGTGATATCAATAAGAATGGAATCATAGGAAATTAGCATGTTCTCGGTGATGAGATTTAGTTGAGGTCGTAAATGTGGAAATGGGACATTTCTCACTTTATCAAGGGAAAAGTTCCAAGGGGAAAGGAGAAGTAACCAAAGAAGTCCATACTAGGTGTGGGGAGGCCTTCGAGGGTCTCAAAGATAAAGGAACCAATCAACCATCGTCTACACAAGGATTGGCCACAGGTTACGTTGGCCAAAGTTAGTCTGCCTTCGTTCTCGCCAAATACGTAGAAGATGAAAAAGATCGTGCATGGGAATCTTTGGAGGAAGTCACCAAGGAGAAGAAGAAAGGGGCAGATTTGAAGGGGCGTGCAGTCAAGGAAGAGGATCGAAGAAGGGGGAAGTTACCCCCGCAACAAATGAAGTTTCTACGGTCTACGATCAAAATCAAGGGATGTGTAGGAAACATCTCATATCGATTGGAGTTGACCGCTATAAATCCAACTGAGTACCGGTCTAAGATCGAGATGAGAACGGCTACTATTTAGGTGGGGGAGAATTCTATGGCCCATTCAAATTGGGTGACAATGCCATGCTCACAAATTGCATTCTCTAGAAGTTTCTGGATTTTTGTATGCTTTTCAATTTTTTGGAAATCTCTATAATTCTCAAGGAATTCCTTGTTCCATGTAGGTTATGGAACTCTCTAAAATTTTCTAGGAGTTCTTTGTTTTTGATAAGGTCATTTAACTCAATAGAATTCTCTAGGAGTTCCTAAAGTATGTAGATAAGAGAACTCTCTAGAATTCTCTAGGAGTTCTCAAGTGTAGGTAGTGAGTAGAATTCTCTAGAAGTCTCTAGGAATTCTTGGGTCTAGGATAGGTTATAGAAGAGTCTAGAAAAACCAAGGTTGAGGAGGATCTAGAATGATCCATTCACTTGTATATAAACAAATATTGGCCATAACCAAGCACCTCACAATCATGTACCTCATACTTGTAATAAACAAAATATTCTTCAAGCTCTTTCACAATCAAAGTATTCATCTTCTTGCATCTTTAGAAAGGCTGACTAGCTAGAATTGTGGTAATCTAGACTAGTACCGCGAGGGACAAGGAATTATTCAGTGACCAAGTTTCAGCCCGTGCTAATTTGTATCAGAGTGAAAGTGGTATCGTATCCACATTTGTGCTTCCACATTTAAAAGAAGATCGTGCCAAGAAAATATGGATTCAGATTCCCAAGTCACAAAGTTTTCGACATGTCAACAAAAGGAGAAGAGGTCCAAGAGGGTCAAATTCGTCGAGAGGAGTGTCGACATGGAAGTGCGTGTGACCCAGTTTGAGGAAGGCATTTGCAAGTCTAAGGAGCCCCTCGAAGTATTTAGGGCGGTGGCAGATAGGGTGACGACGTTGGATGAGGCATGTGAAAAGTTGGAGAACAAGGTCATGGGGATCATTATCAATTCAAATCGTAGCATTCATGATGAAGTGAAGTGATTGGTTTGAGAGGAGGTTAATGATATTTAGAGGGTAGTGCTCGAGACAATTTGAGGTGAAGTCCATGCGATGATCGACGCTCTCCGAAGGGAGATGATGGAGAGGCCGACGCGATGGAAGGTCGGATTGGGAGGAATGGAGGGGGACTTAGAGGTGCGGCACCTCATCGGATAGAGGTTCTCAAGAAAACTCCATTTAAAGGCTCGAAGAGTACAAAGGGAGTGGAGGACATCCTTTAAAACATAGAAAGGTACTTTTGAGTATCAAGCATATTTGATGATCATAACAACTTGGAAACAACACCTTTCTTCCTGCAAGATATGGAACTACTATGGTTGAGGAGGTGGGAAGTAAATGTTGAACGAGATACGTTGCGAATGGAGACATGGGAAGACTTTAAGACCGAGTTCAAGCGCCAATTCCTCCAAGAGAACGCTGATTTCGAAGCTTAGAAACAACTAAGTCAACTCGCGCACAACAAGTCATCAAAGAGTATGTGAAGGAATTACAAGAACTGATGCTTGAGTTTCCAAGTCTCACCGAATATGAGTCCATGTTCACGTTTATTAATGACCTAAACACTTGGGAAAAGTTAGAGCTGCTAAGGACCAAGGTGCAGAATGTTTCTAAAGAAATTGTAGTTGTAGAAAGGCTGATTGAGCTCAAGGTGTCTGTTGATATGACGAAGCTCATTTGAGGTGATGAGGAGAATTATTGGGGAGACCACCCACGTGACAATAAGAAAAGGTGGGGTGACCGCCCCCCAAGAAGGGGCATGCATACAACAACTCAAGGGGGCAAGCCGACGAGGAAAGTAAGCCAAAAGTTTATTATATTTGTGGTGCTCACAATCACATAAATTTTTTGTGCCCATTAAAGGGGGAAAGTTGCAGTAGTTAAAGCAATCGAGTCTTTCGAATTAGAGGAAGGGACTCTAGTGGGATTTTTAAGACTGTTCAATGTCGTGAAGACTTGTTGCAGAGTTGATCAAGGGAACAAAGAGGGGCTCAATGTTCGTGGAAGATTTGATCAGAGGAAGGTGCATTAAGTCACTAGTGGATACATGGGCTACTTACAACTTTGTGCGTGAGGGAGTAGTTAAAGTGTTGGGTCTTCCCATCATCCCAATGAGAGGGACAGTCATGTCCTTTAATGTAGCCAAGCCGGTGGCTGGGGAGGCTAAAAAGTGCACACCAGGATTAGAGACTAGAATGGGATAGTCTCGTTTAGTCCCTTTGGAAATCTACGATGTAGTGTTAGGACTATAATGGTTCGATTAGGTACGTGCATGTATAATTCATTACTTTGATTCATTAATCATTTTGGATCACGGAAAGACTAGCGTGATACCGACAAGAAGGGAATGAGAGGGAATTAACATGTTATCGGCGATGAGATTTAGTTAAGATCATAAACGTGGAAATGGGAAATTTCCCACTTTTGTCAAGAGGGATGATGAGGATGGTTCCAAGGGGAAAGGAGAACTAACCAAGGAAGTCCATATAGGGTGTGGAGAGGCCTACGAGGGGTTCAAGGCTAAAGGCACCAAACAACCATCGACTCCACAAGGTTTGGCCACAAATAACGTTGGCCAAAGTTAGTCCGCGTTCGCTCTCGCCAAATTCGTAAAAGAGGCAGCAGATCGTGCTCGGGCATCTTTGAAGAAAGTCCCCAATAAAATGAAGAAAGGGGTAGATCTGAAGGGGCATGCAGTCAAAGAAGGGGAGCGAGGAAGGGGGAAGTTACCCTCGCAACAATTGAAGTCTATGCGGTCTGTGCTCAAGGGGTTTTCCCGCATATGCGACGGACCGATCAAAATCAAGGGACGTGTGGGAAACGTCTCATATCGGTTGGAGCTGACCACTATATATACAATCGATTATGAGTCTAATTTCGAGTCGAAGACGGCCACGACTTAGGTAGGGGTGCATGTCACAGTCCATTCAAATGGGGTGACTATGTCAAGCCCACAAGTTGCATTCTCTAGAAGTGTATGGATTTTGTATGCTTTTCCATTTTATGGAACTCTCTAAAATTCTCTAGGAGTTTCTTGTTCTAGGAAGGTTATGGAACTCTCTAGAATTCTCTAGGAGTTCCTTGTTTTTGGTAAGGTCATGTAAACTTTCTAGAATTCTTTAGGAATTCTTAAAGTATGTAGAGAGGAGGACTCTCTAAAACTCTATAGAAGTTCTCAAGTGTAGGTAGTTAGTAGAATTCTCTAGAAGTCTCTAGGAATTTTTGGGTCTATGATAGGTTATAGAAGAGTCTAGAAAAACATAGGTTGAGGAGGATCTATAATGATCCATTCACTTGTATATAACCAAGTCTTGGACATAAATCGAGCACCTCACACTTGTAATAAACAAGATATTATTCAAGCTCTTTCTCTCTCAAACTATTACATCTTCATGCATCTTTAGAAAGACTGACTAGTTAGTATTGTGGAAATCTAGACTAGTATCGCGCGGGACGAGGAAGTTTTCGGTGACCGAGTTTTAGCCCGCGACACTATGCTTCCCTTAGATGCTGTGCCTTTTGGGATATGTCTATTAAGTTTTAAAATATTGTACAATTGTTTTTCAAAAGACAAGTTTGTGTTTTCGAGTTAAACAATTTAATCCCTAGTAGAGATGCCAAAAAGATGTAACCCCCAAAAAACCCTTCTCCTGGAAAAAAGCTCGAGATTCGAGAAATTTCAACATAGGTTTGCTTGTCAGAATTTTTTAAATAAAATATTATTTAAAACATTTTACGAAAATTTCTTAACCTTTTATAATTAATTTGGGATCAAATTTAAAATAATTTTTAGATTTGAAATAATCAAAATAAAATTTAATTTTTTAGAAATATTTGTTTAAATTAATTGAACATAAATTATTTAAAAGATTATTTATTTAATAAAGAGTTGCCAAATTATTTTTAATTTAAAATTAATAAAAGGTATATATATACAAACATACTTTTAACTAGAGTTTTATTTTGGTTCATAGTTTTGTGATACTTGAGAAATGGC
This sequence comes from Impatiens glandulifera, assembly GCF_907164915.1. Classification (NCBI taxonomy): domain Eukaryota; kingdom Viridiplantae; phylum Streptophyta; class Magnoliopsida; order Ericales; family Balsaminaceae; genus Impatiens; species Impatiens glandulifera. The sequence continues at coordinate 34,152,014 of NC_061865.1, forward strand.
TTTGCGCTTCATTCTCTGTACCCATTTAAAAAAACGATATCTACTTTATAAATCATGGCATTTGAAAATTAGTTTTATAACATTTTATTTTAACCAATTATTCTTCAGGTCCCTTACATGCATATGTTTTTGCGTATTTAAAATTGTAATAATAATATTTAAATGTTGGTACCTGTAAATGTTAACGTTGACTAGGGAGTAATATACTTGAAAAATATTTAGTTTTCAAGGAATTAGGGTTTAAAAATAAATACTAAATGAGATCCTATCATAATATTTTTAATGAAAATATTCTAAAAATATATTGAAATCATTTTCTTTTTTTTGGAATTTTAAGAAAATGGTTTAAAATTCTAAAATTACAAACATAATTTTGGAATATTAAATTACAACCAAAAACAGACCCTAGGTGCAATTTTTATCGGTCGGGGCTAAAACCCTCGGTCATAAGGTCAAGATCCCCTCGGTCCTAGTTAGGGATTCTCGATCGGGATGTTAAAGCCTCCCAACCTTGAGGTTAGAATCATCGGTCGAGGAACTGAAGTCCTTGCTTGGATGTGAGAATTCTCAGTATGGTGCGAAAGCCTCCCGGTCTTTAAGCTGGAATCCTCGGTCGGGATGCTAAGGTCATCGGTCGGTTGCGAAAACTCTCGGTCAGATGTCAAAAATTCCAAGTTGGACTTCCTCGGTCCTAATTTCGAAGATCCTCGGTCGGATGTCGAAAATTCTCAGTCGGTCCTGATCGAACATGGGCTAGGTTCATCGGTCCTAGAGAAAATCAAAATTAGAGGTTTTGTAGTTTTGATTAAAGCCCGGAACCTTTGATTCAAGGACATGAGAATCTTCACAAAGCTTCTAGGATCATTATGAAAACCATCCTGAGGTGTCATTCAATCGGGATGATGTTTCTGATATAAAAACTTGGTTTTTTGTTTTTAAGCTTCATTGAAGTGTAAGGAGCTTTCCAATAGCTTCCTTATGCTTCATATGATTGATTGGAACCAAAAAATTAATATTGGCAGTTCATTTTGACGAATTCTGGAACTTCAAATTTTAATTTTTATTATGAAAATTGTGATTTTGCTTAAACATGATTGGGTGGATTGGAACTGGTCCAAATAGGTTCCTAACATCATTAGAAACATGTTGGGAAATTTATTGTTTGATGTTCTTAATCAATAGCTCAAGAAAAGAAAACTCGATTTTAAGATTTTACAAATTCAAATTTGGGTTTTTTTATTTAGAACGATTGATTGGGTTTGGCTTCAACAAAAAACTTGTAAATGATTCTAGGATCGTTTTTCAAAAAATTAAATCCAATAACTAGACAATATATGAAACTGTGAAAACTAAAATATACAAATTTCATTTTTAAACTTGAATATTAAATTAAAAGATAATTTAAGCTTACTAAGAATTGAAGAACACTCCTTAGCTCTTGTGGAAGCTTTATGGATACCAGATCCAAGCTTTAAGGCCTTACACAATATTTTCAAAAATTGAGAAGCTTAAAACTTTAATGGAGGATTTGAAAAAAAAAATTGATTGATGGCTTGAGAGTGGATCTCTTGCCTTCGAATTGATCAAGGGGGTATATTTAAAGCCTCCTAATGTTGGGTCATCGATCAAGTGGGCTTCATTTAGTCAAAAGATCACCAGCATAAGCCATTATGATAATTGCATACCTAGGGGAAATGATCACCAAAGTAGGGTGATCATTTTACCTTTTAAATATAGACAAAAGGTGGAGAAATGGCTGAATTCCATCTTTGAAAAATCAAAGATGGTTGTTGTTCTTATTCGTTCGGCGTCACGATAAAGACATAGATGTAGAGTGAAACAACGTCGTTTCGGGCTTCCACGTTTAAGCGTCCAAGGAGATTAAAAATAACGTTGTTTTTGGGCGCGCGTGTAGTGGTTGAGCGTTCCGTCTGTATTGGAGGAGACGACGTTAGAGCAATCGTTTAGTGATTTGATACTTCACATACGCGTATTTTCTTCATTGTAGCAGGTGACATGGATGGCTCTTGGGCATTGGATGATCTCCAATGCCTATCTGAAGGCTGTAAATTTTGCTACAACTTTTCCAAGTTTCGGCCACACCGAATTTCAGACCATTTTCAACCTTAAAGGTTTCTTTGAAATCGATTTTTCTTCAACCGTTTTAGCGTTGTTTTTAATTTTAAAAATATGCAAAATATTATTAATATATAAGACATATATTTTGCCAATTTATTATTTTTTTGGGTTTAATACATAGTTTGTTTGGGATAAAATAGATATAACATTTATTCAAAATTATTTATTTTAATCGATTTTGATTTTTTTAAAATTAATTTGAGATCAAATTAGTACAACATATATTGGAGTGATTTACGAATTAGATAATACATTATTTCAATTTCATAATAACATTCTTGTAATTTTTTATATTAATTGTTAATAAAATTATTTTATGACCTAAATTATGTTGTTTAAACTAAATAATACATTATTTTACATTTATAACATTATACTTTATTTTATTTAAATAATTAAAATCTAAACTATGTTTTAGGTAGATAATACATTATTTTACTTTCGTAACATTATATTTAAAAAATTTATATTATTTGTTTTAAAGTTTAAGAATTTAGTGTTTTTATAAATTTGATAAATATATATGGTGTTATATATACATATAGAGCAACAATTATCCGAAGAAAGATGATATTATATATTTTAATGGATTTTGAATTTTTTATTATATTTTAATGGATTTTGAATTTTTTTTAAATTACAAGATCGTTGTTATGAAATTAAAATAGTGTTATCTAATTCATAAATTATCGTATGTATTAAGTTTTTGATAAGAAATTAATTCAAAATTTTAAAATTATATAAATGTAATTTCGCACGTTGATCAAATTTTTTTGTTGAATTTAAAATATAAAGTCATATTAACTTAGTAGGTTAAAATATTATATTTTTATAATTAAGTTATAAATTCTAGAAAATTTGAAAGTGTATTATATATGTAAAATAATTTGTTATCTAATGTATAAAACATAGTTTATGTCTTAAATATATTTATAAAAAATTAATTTTTAATAACAAAATATCCCACGTTTAACCAAATTTATTTAGTTGGTTAAAGTGTTGTAGTTAGGTTATAAATTGAAAGCTTTATATATATATATATATATATATATATATATATATATATATATATATATATATATATATATATATATATATATATATATATATATATTTAAATTTAAATTTTATTTTTGATTTTAAGTTTTATAGATGGTCAACCTGCGAATTAACTATCTAACTCGTTTATTATCACAAAAAGATTTGTGCGTTGTAATAATGAGAAATTTTAAAAAAATAAATGTAAAAGAATCAATTTCAAATAAAATCAATATAAAATGAGCAATTAAAAACAAGATCATGTATAGAAAGATATTTAAAACTTAGTTTAATGTATATGAAGCATTATATCTATTAGCCTTTTTTTAATAAGCACAAAAATCACAACTCTTTTTTGTTTGTCCTATAAAACAAAGATCAAGAAAAACATTAAACGTAAAAAGAACCAAAGCTAGACATATAATTCAAATAAATACAAACAAGTTAATACAACTATAATATAATTATCTGAATTAAGTTAATACACCGATAATATAATTATCTGAATTATATCCTAATTTAAATGAAGAGAAAATAAATCTGAATATAGAAGTGTAATTTAATTCATAATCTTTTGAATCTTCTTTTTTATTTTAATATAAATGATCTTTAATCTTCTATTTTCTTAGATTTTTCTTAGATGTGATTATTTTTTAATATTTTCTTTCAATAGAATTTCTTTAGATAAAATGGTTTTTCAAATTTAATAAGTACTTCAATAAATTTCTCAATCTGTTGATGGCGACATAAGGAGAAATGATCGTACCTCAAATGTGGACCATTACCGTTACAAAATAACCAACATGTCAGTTATTTTGGTTTAAATAATAATTTAGATCCTTCATAAAATTAGAAATATCACTTAAGGTATTCTAATTTATAATTATGACAAATACACCAATTAAAACTTAATTTCACATTGAATCACATTTTTTGTCTTATATTAAATATGATATTTATATAGTTAATTATTATATTAGTGATCCATAAATTTCAACAATCTCCCACTGGTAAAGAATTTTATCAATTAATTAAATCAAAATATGACCAACAAGATCGGCGTTTTATTTAATCAAAACTAGACCTATAAGTGATCTCACAAATCAATATAACTAATTGACGAATCATATCATGATTGTGAAAAATTAAAATTTCATGACAGTGATCTTTTAATATCAATTTTTCACTAGTCCTACTTGACTTTAGTAAAATAATATATTAAACATAATTATACAAAGTATAATTACCTGAATAATACTTAATTTATGATTAGAATAAAAATTCACAACTCTCAATGGAAGTTAGAGATCGTCGATCTCTACGACACTCATACGAGCAATATTTTCATTAAAGACACTAGGAGACAACTCATTGTCAAGGGGTCCATAACCATAGAGTTTGTACATAAATATTTTATAAAAATGTATCCACTTTGTATCATTTCTTTCACAACAACAAGAAACTTGATGTCAATATCACTTAATTTAATGCCTAGTAACATGTCACAAATTCCGCAGCAATGGTGGAGGAAGCAGTAAGTGTTTGATTGACACTTCTTTAAGAAATGACTAAACTAGCTAGAAAAAATTATAAATTGAAGTGGATTTCATACTGTTTTGGAATCCCTTAAAATCGAAATCAGAATACCCAATGATCTCAAGACTATCTAACCTCCTATGTGTGAGCATTTATTCTTTGTTCCTTTCAAACATCTACTAACTATTTGTCTTTTTAATGTCAAGCAAAATTTGTGGCAAACAAAATGCCGTCTACATAAAAAATCATAAATATGTGTTTACTTCCACCAAACTTGTGATACACAAATCAATGAATAAATTCACCTCAAACCTAAAAGAGATAATTGTCATGATCGGTGTCGACTATAGAGACGGGGGTCTGGTTATAGTTGGAAACTTATAAACTTCAATTCGATATTAATCCTGTGAGGGATTAATATTTGTTTCTATTTTTCACAAGTCTTTGTGAGCTCTTGAACAAGTTCAAGTGCGGAAACATCTAACAAGATTTGAAGCATCAAATAAACGAATGCAATGGACGAAAAGTAAAAAACACATGGAGTTTTATAGATGTTCGGAGATAAAAATTCTACATCACCCCTTCGACCTCAACAAAAAGGATATTCACTAAAAAACTTTGATCTAGTACAGCAACTGTACAAAGTCAGTCAGAAACCCATGACTTAATTGACCGTCTATCCTGAACTCCTAGCACACACATACTGTTGAACAGAACAACCTCTGTTCAACTTACAACAAACTGTTAATGACTATAAGATAGTCCAGTAAATTATTTCTCAGCTTCACTTAGTGAATTAAAGTATACACTTGAGAATAAAATGGCTAGAGAGAGTAAGTTGATTTAAAAAATCAAGAGTCTAAAAATCTGGTAATTCCAAAAAGAGCTAGAGCTTCAGTAATTTACTGTTGTACTCTGATTGCTTCTTATACTGAATTGTAGTGACAGTCAAATCTTTTTTATATACACGTGTCCTCTTTCCATTGGAAGTACTAGGTAGTATAGTAAGAATATATTCTTGAATTAGTAGTCGTTCATTTGTTGAGCTCTACTGCCAGCTGTCTGCACGCCCATCTACTTGGACCATCAGATGGCTCGCGCACCCCTTCAGATAGGGACGTCTACTCGCACACCTTTAACTTTGAGTTATTCCTGAAATAATAAACCATCAATTATTAATTTGCACCTGGTGAGATTCGTACCCGGGTCACCTGCTTGACAGACAAGAGTACTTACCACTACACCACTTAAGATGTTGATATCTTTATATATTAATTGATATGACTAACAATTATATATATATATATTTAAACTTAGTTTTATCCATTTATTATCAAAACCATTTCATCAATCATCAAAATTAAGTATGTTAAATGTCCTAACTCAATTAAGATCTTAAACTAACAATAATTATTATTTGTGAAATTTATGGTACCACTAACGATACACTTTTTTAAGTTCATAGATGTATTTTTTTAATTTGCAAACCATATTAATTTGATCTCTCGACACAGTTCTCTCTTTGCACCAAATTGTTTTTCAATGTCTCCATTGAGAAACTCCTTAACATATATTTAGGTAAAACTCTATATCAAAATATGCAATGAGTGTCATACATTTTATTTAAAGAGTAATTCGATTAAACTGAATTGGCGCACATACACTTGATTTTGAGGTTGTTGAGTTTTTACTTAATGAATTTGATCAAACATTGTCTTGTTACTCTTGATTTTTGAACTTTATCATCAATCGAAATAAAATCTTTATAAATGTCAAAAATATTTAAGATATGAATCAAATATTTCTCTATAGAAATTATTTGTCTAAATCATCTTCAAAGACAAAATTATTTCTCCCCTCAAACTCAATATCCTCAAAAATATATTGTAGTCATGTCTCAAAAGAATTATCTTCAACTTGAAATAATAAAAATTAAAGCTCTAAATCACTTAGAATATTCAATAAAGTAACTACTCACATTTATAAACCTAAGTAACAACTAAATTCAAATAATGATTTATCTCATCTCAAAATACCTAATGCAACATTAATATTAAGTGTTTAGAAATTAATATTAATTTATAATAATATTTTGTTGTAATGATCAAACATTAATAATAACACATGTCAAATAATCAATTTATCTTTGAATGAATTAATTATTCACATAAATAAGACTTTATAATTATTAATATCAAAATTGTAGGTTTTGCAATTTTGATTAAGGCTCAGATCCTTTGATCCAAAGACATGGGAATCTTCACAAAGCTCTTGTTGGGTTTTGCAACAGCAAAACTATGGATCTTCTTCAAATCAAACCTGTAACAAATCAGTTTCCAAATCGTCTATGACGATAAACAGATTACGAAGACTGAAATAGCACAAAACAATAAACGACAACACAATATACGTGGTTCGGTCAAAATCGACCTACTTCCACGAGAGGGATAAGTTTCACTAAATCAAACAAATGTCAATAGTAGAAACTTACATGCTCTGCTCTCAAATGAAAGAAGTGATTACACTTGGAATGATTGGACTACTCCACAATCAAAAGCTCCCCCAATCTTTCTCTCTAGATCAGCCAAAGAACAAGAAGAAGGAAACCAGAAAACTCTAGATCTGTAATTCACTCTCTCTCAACTTTGCTCTGTTATGAGAAAAATACCCAAAAAAAAGTATTTATACTCTAACCCGTTTTCATAAAAGAAAACCTTGACCCGTTTACCCGGAATTTAAAACCCGCCCGTAATGGCAAGGAACACCAACAATTCTCCCCTTTCCGAGCCATGGGAGAATGTTGCTATAAACATTTATCATCGTGACACTTCTGCCAGAACCATTCCGGTTTTGGCACAACATATCTCATGCTTGCCTCTTGGCAAGCCCTTTGTCATCATATCTGACCCGTTCTCATCTGTATGCACTTTCTCCAAATATAACTCCATTTCTAGAGCACTTCACGGATCCAATGGTACCTTCTTTGAATGTGTTTTGAACGTGAATGAAAACTTGGATTCTTTCTCACATGTATAGCACTTTGTGAGTCACTAAACACCACAAACATGTCTTGTGTAATGCATATTTCTTTCAACAATTCTTTCATCCATCTCATTTCCTTACAACATTCAGCAATGGCAATATATTCAGCTTCTGTAGTAGACAAAGCAACACATTTCTGTAGACGAGATTGCCATGATACAGCTCCTCCTCTAAAAGTAAACAAATACCCTGAAGTTGATCTCAGTGTGTCAATATCACCACTCATATCTGAATAAGAAAACCCTTCAACATGTGGCTTTCCAGTACCATAACACAAAGCATATTTGGAGGTCCCTCGAAGATATCTCATTAGCCACTTAACCGCTTCCTAGTGTATCTTACCGGGATTTGAAAGGAAACGACTAAGTACTCCAACCGCATGAGCTATATCCGGTCTTGTACAGACCATTGCATACATCAGACTGCCTATTGCTGAAGCATATGGAACACTACACATTTCTTGTCTTTCCTCCTCATCCTTGGGAGACATTGTCTTGTTTATTTTCAAGTGTGTAGCCAATGGACAAGCAACTGGTTTTGCCTTGTCCATACATAATCGTTTTAGAATCTTCTCAATATATCTCTCTTGAGACAACCATAGTCTTTTCTTCACCCGATCACGAATGACCTGCATTCTATGAATTTGTCTTTCTTGACCCAAGTCTTTAATCTCAAAAGACTTAGCCAAATCATTTTTCAACTTGGCAATCTTGAGCTTGTCTCTCCCAACAATCAGCATGTCATCAACATATAGGAGAAGTATAATAAAATCATTAGAAGCAAACTTTTACACAAAGACACAGTAATCTGTAGACGTCTTCATGTACTCATGGATGGTCATGAACGGCTCAAACTTAAGATACCACTGCCTTGGTTCTTGCTTCAAACCGTACAGACTTTTGACAAGTTTGCACACCTTGTTTTCCTCACCTTTCTTATTATAATCTTCAGGTTGCTCCATATAAACATCTTCATCCAAATCACCATAGAGAAATGCAGTCTTGACATCAAGCTGTTCAACTTCAAGATCCATACAAGCAGCTAGACTTAACACCACTCGGATAGAAGTCATCTTCACTACCGGTGAGAAAATCTCATCATAATCGATTCCATGCCTCTGGCCAAAACCTTTGACAACCAATCTAGCCTTGTATCTTGTCTTGCTATCATCACCTTCTTGCTTGATCTTGTACACGCATTTATTTTGTAATACTTTTCTGTTCTCTGGTCTTTCAACTAGATCATATGTGCCATTTTTCAGCAATGACTTCATCTCTTCATCCATGACAGCTAGCCATTCTTTCTTATGAGCATCCTCAAGAGCCTCCTTATAGCATATATGCTCCCCACAATCAGTTAGAAGGACATAATCTGTAGCAGGGTACTTAGAACTTGATCTTTTCTCCCTAGTAGACCTCATAAGTATCTCTGTTTGTTGATTCTATTGATTTCCATCTTCTTGTTGAACTTCAAAATCAACTTCAACATTATCACCAAGATCAGTTTTAGTATCAGTATCATTTCCATGGCCTACAGCTTGACCCTGAGGAACATCATCATCACTATCTGAGTCTAAAGCTACATGTGGCCTTGTCTCCTCAATATCATGAGACAACTCAAGACTAGAAAGGTCACGTATGTATGCATCAATCTTTTCACCATCTTCAAAATTCTCAATAGTCTGATCTTCAAGAAATACCACATCTCGGCTTCTCAAAACCTTCTTATCAACTGGGTCATAACACCTGTATCCCCACTTTTCATCACCATATCCCAAAAATATGCATTGTCTGGTTTTTGCATCTAGCTTAGACCTCTCATCTTTTAAAACATGCACAAAAGCTCTGCAACCAAAAACACGTAAATAGTCATAATTAACATTTTTACCTGATCAGACGTTTTCTACACACTTATTATTCAATGGCTTGGAGGGAGAACGGTTGATCACATACACTACAGTTCTCATGGCTTCAGCCCATAAATGCTTAGCCAACTTGGCATGGGAGAGCATACTCCTCATCCGTTCCAACATTATTCTGTTCATCCTCTCTACCACACCATTTTGTTGTGGAGTCTTGGGCACAGTCTGTTCATGTCGAATACCCTGCTCTTTGCAATAATCATCAAATGAGCCTATGTACTCTCCCCCGTTATCTGACCGCTCCCTTATCAGTTTTCTTCCTGTCTCTCTTTCAACCAGCTTGTGAAAGACCTCAAACCTTGCTGCAACCTCATCCTTGGACTTTATAGCATATGCCCAAACCTTCTTAGATGCATCGTCTATGAATGTTACAAAATAGGAAACACCTCCTATGGATTTAATCTTCATAGGACCACAAACATCTGTATGGACCAGTTCAAGGACATTCTTTTTCAGTTCAACTTTTGACTTACTGAAGGAGACTTTGTTCTGCTTACCCTTAAAGTAATGCTCACAATTTTCAAGATGAGCATCCTTGAGATTCAGCAACTCATTCCTTTTGATCAAGACATTCAACCTCTTTTCACTAATGTGACCTAGTCTTTTGTGCCACAACTCAGAGGATGCCTCCATCAAAACAGAATATGTTGCATCATAGACAATTTTCAAATTTGTCTTGTATAAGGAACAACATTTCTTACCTCGTGCAACAACCAATGAACCCTTCCTTAGCTTCCATACTCCACCACTGAAAACATTATGGTAGCCTTCATCATCGAGTTTACCTGCTGAAATCAAATTCATTCTCAAATCAGGAACATGTCTTATATCTCTCAATGTCAGGAAACAACCCATGTTTGTCTCGATTCTAACATCACCCAGACCAACTATCTTGGACACACCACTGTTACCCATGCGAACCTCACCATAATCACCAGCTTTGTAGGACTGGAAGTAACCTTTGTGTGGAGTAATATGGAATGAGGCACCTATGTCAACAATCCATGTTGTTTCATTTGAAGATGTGCTAAGACAAGAGTCTTGACAGTTAGAAGCATATGTCAGTTCACCATCTGAAGCATAAGCAGATGTATCTGCACTATGTTCTTTCTTTTCTCTGGGATTCACTATACCCTTTGCTTTATCATTTTTAAATTTCCAGCACTCGTTTTTCCAGTGACCCATTTTGCCACAGTAATGACAAGCACCATTCTTCTTTGGAGCTCTAGACTTGATTCTAGACTTTCCCCTACTCGAACCAGTTCTATTATCCTTTGATCTTCTTCTATCAGCCACCAACATATCAGACTTAGATAGTTTATCCCCCTTTCGATTCTCCTCATCAAGTAAGGAACTGATGACAAATGCCATGATGATTTTACCATTTGGTGCTGAGTTGCTGAGAGTGATAATAAGTGTCTCCCAACTTGCAAGCAAAGATCCAAGGACTAAAAGTGCTTGCACTTCATCATCAAAGTTTATCTTCATACTACTCAGCTGATTCAAAATATTTTGAAATTCATTCAAGTGCTCAGCAATTGATTTATTATCAATATACTTCAGATTCACCAGCCTTCGTACCAGTGCTGCATTATTCCCTGCTGACCTCCCAGCATAGAGAGCTTCAAGTTTTCTCCACACACCATACGCCGTAGTCTCGTTCTCAACATGGTGCACAACATTTACACCAACCCAGGAACGAATAAAGCTGCAGGCCTTTCTATTTGTCTTTTTCCAATCAGCCTCTTTTGTAGTCTCAGGTCTAACACCATCATTTTTAATTGCTTCATTCAAATCATCTAAAACTAACAAATCACTACTCATCAGTTTTCATTTCCTGTAGTTTGTACCATTCAGACTCACCATATCAGGTCTAGATTTTCCCATTATTACTACTTTAACAACTGAAAAAAACCCCAGCAAAGAAACCAGTTGATCTCTTCTATGAATTTCGCCAAATAACCAGCAGAGCACTCTGCTCCAATGTTAAAACAGATAACTAATCAAAACTGCTCTGATACCACTGTTGGGTTTTGCAACAACAAAACTATGGATCTTCTTCGAAATCAAACCTGTAACAAATCAGTTTCCAAATCGTCTATGACGATAAACAGATTACGAAGACTGAAATAGCACAAAGCAATAAACGTCAACACAATATACGTGGTTCGGTCAAAATCGACCTACGTCCACGGGAGGGATAAGTTTCACTAAATCAAACAAATGTCAATAGTAGAAACTTACATGCCCTGCTCTCAAATGAAAGAAGTGATTACACTAGGAATGATTGGACTACTCCACAATTAAAAGCTCCCCCAATCTTTCTCTCTGGATCAACCAAAGAACAAGAAGAAGAAGGAAACTAGAAAACCCTAGATCTGTAATTCACTCTCTCTCAACTTTGCTCTATTATGAGAAAAATACCCAAAAAAAAAGTATTTATACTCTAACCCATTTTCATAAAAGAAAACCCTGACCCGTTTACCCGGAATTTAAAACCCGCCCGTAATGGCAAGGAACACCAACAACTCCCAGGATCATTATGATCATCATCCTGAGGTATCAATCGACCGTGATGATTTTCCATTCAACAAAAATAGTTTTGATGTAAAAATCGAGTTTTTAGTTTTTAGGCTTTAATGAAGTGTAAGGAGCTTGACAATAGCTTCTTTATGCATCATATGATTGATCGAAACCAAAACATGAATACTGACGATTCGTTTTGACCAATTCAAAATTTTGAAATTATTAGTTTTTATCAAAATTTTAATTTTGATCAAACATGATCAAGATGGATTGGAACTTGTTCAAATAGGTTACTAACATTATTAGAAATATAAAGCTTTCTAGGTTGTTGTTCTTGAGAAATAGCTTAAGAAAATAAAACCCAATTTTATGATTTTCTAAATTCAAATTTGGGATTTTTTTATTTAGATCGATTGATTGGGTTTGACTTCAATAAAAGGCTTGTAAATGATCATATGATCATTTTTCAATAAAAAAATCCAACAACCAGACAATATATGAAACTATGAAAACTGTATATATAAATTTCAATTTTAAATTGGAAGATTGAATTAAAAGATAATTGGAAGCTTATTAAGAGTTGGAGAACACCCCTTAGCTCTTGTGAAAGCTTTATGGATTCCTAGAGCCAAGCTTTATGGCCTTGCACATAATTTTTGAAAATCCATAAATGCGGATTTCAAAACAAAATTGATTGAGGGCTTGAGATTGGATCATGGGTGTTGGATGATCTCCAACGCCTTTCTGAAGTGTGTGACTTCTACTACATTAACTCTTCCAAGTTTCTACCACACCGGATCTTAGACCATTTTCAGCCTTAAAAGTTTGTTTGAAATCAATTTTTCTTCAACCATTTTGGATTTATTTTAATCTTATTTTTTAAATTTAACGGTTTTAAGCTTTATGAACGGGTCAATCCGCGAATTAACTATCTAACTCGTTTATTATCACAAAAGGAGTTATGCGTTGTGGTAATGAACAATTACAAACCTAATAAATATAAAAGAAGCAATTTCAAACAAAATAAATATAAAATAAGCAATTTAAAATAAGATTTTGTATAGAAAAATATTCAAAACTTAGTTTAATGACATAATTATCTGAATTAGATTCTAATTTAAATTGTGAAAAATTAAATCTTAATATAAAAATGTACATTAATTAATAATCTTTTGAATCTTCTTTTTTCCTTATAATATAAATGATCTATAATCTTCTATTTTCGTAGATTTTTTTTAGATGAAATTATTTTTTCAAATTTTCTTTCCTTAGACTTTCTTTAGATGAAATGGGTTTTCAAATTTAATAAAAACGTTAATAAGTTTCTCAATTTGTTGATGGGATGTAAAGAGGAAATGATCGTACCTCAATTGTGAATCATTAACGTTATAAAATAGCAAACATGTAAGTTATTTTGATTTAAATATTAATTTAAATCCTTCATTAAAAAAATTAGAAAATTCAATTAAGATATTCTAATTTATAATCATAAAATTAGAAATATCACTTAAGGTATTTAATTTATAATAATGACAAATACACACATAAATCATAAACTTTTCTTTACATTGGATCACATTATTTTGTCTTATATTAAATTTGACAATTGTATAGTTATTTATTATACTAGTGACCCATTAATTCTAACAATCTCCCATGGGTCACGAATTTTATCAATTAATTATTTCAATATAGGACCAAAGAACTCGCCATTATATTTAATCAAAACTAGACCTAACAGTGATCACATAAATCAATACAAATAACTGACAAATCATATCATGAATAAGAAGAATGAAAATTTCATGCACGGTGATATTTTAATGTCAATTTTCACTGGTCCTATTTTATTTTAGAGAGATTATACTTTAAACATAATTATAAAAAGTGTAATGAACTGAATAATACATAATATCTTATCATAATAAAAATTCACATCTTCCACTGATGTTAGAGATCGTCGATCTCTATGACACTCATACGAGCAATATTTTCATGAAAGAAACTAAGCTATAACTCATTGTCAAGGGGTCCATAACCATAAAGTTTGTACATAAATATTTTATAAAAAGTATAACTCATTGTCAAGTTTCTTTCACAACAAGAAACTTGATGTCAATATCACTTAATTTAATGTCTAGTAACATGTCACAAATTCTACAGCAATGGTGGATGAAGTAGTAAGTGTTTGTTTAACTAGCTAGTGAAATATATAAACCGAAGTGAATTTCATATTGTTTTGGAATCCCGTAAAATCGAAGTCAGAATACCCAATGATCTCAATAGTATCTAACATCCTATATATGAGCATTTTTTTTGTTCCTTTCAAATATGTCATAACTATTTGGCTACTTAATGTCAAACAAAATTTGTGGCAAACAAAATGTCGTCTACATATAAAATCATAAATATGTGTTTACTTCATTAAACTTGTGATACACAAATCATCGATTACATTCACCTCAAAACTAAAAGAGATAAATATTATTTTATGAACATTATGGTACCACAAACGATACGCTTTTCTAAGTTCATAGATGTATTTCTTTAATTTGCAAACCATATTAATTTGATCTCTTGACACAGTTCTCTTGTTGCACCAAATTATTTTTCAATGTCTCCATTGAGAAACTTCTTAACATATATTTTGGTGAAATTGCATATCAAAATATGCATATGAGTACCATATATTTTCTTTAGAGAGTCATTCAATTAAACTGGATTGTCATATATACGCTAAATTTTGAGGTTTTTTAGTTTGTACTTAAATGAATTTGATCAAACACTGTCTTGTTAATCTTGATTTTTGAACTTTTTCATCAATAGAAATAAAATCTTTATAAATGTCAAAAACATTTTAGATATGAATCAAATCTTCCTCGATAGAAATTTTTTATCTAAATCATCTTCAAAGACAAAATTATTTCTCCCCTCAAACTCAATAACCTAAAAATATATTGTGGTCACGCCTCAAAAAAAATATCTTTAACTTGACACCATAAAAACTAAAGCTCTTCATCACTTAGATATTCAATAATGTAACTATTGATGAAAACGGAGAGGTAGATACTCAGGCTAATCAAGGGGAATAATAGAATTTTAAGGTTGATATAGAGGAATCCAAAGTTGCTGAGAATTCTAAACCTGAAACTGAAGAAAATAAAGACAATAATCTTGAAATTCAAGTTGAGAATAACAAGGTGAAGAGCTCAGAATTCCTAAAAAATAATTCTTTTTATCAAATTAGAATGGGATCATATAAAAGAAAATCAAAATGAGAATAGGCAGTACTCATTATCATCTTCAGTTCACCCCTCTTTCATTACACGAGGAAGGGGAAGGGGAAGAGGAAGACAACCTGTTGAAACATAAGGTTGGTATGGAAATAAAAATCTTGATTGGAATAATTAGGATTTAATACAATTTGTAATCTTTGTTTGTAATCTTTGTTTTTCGTATGCTTGATGGCTACTAATCAGTTTCTTTAGGGTCATTTGATTGTCATCTTTAATCATAGATAGGGTTTGTCTAGCTTTGACTCTTGACCCTCTCACTTTAAGGATTGTAATGAAATGGTTTTAACCGTTTTCTCAAAAATGTAACTAAACACATTTATAAACCTAAGTAACAACTAAATTCAAATAATGATTTATCTCATCTCAAAATACCTAATAAGAATTAATTATCATTTATTTTTAAATACCAAATAATGGTTTTCGTGTCAAATGATCATTTATTTTTGAATGAATTAATTATTCACATAAATAAGACTTTGTAATTATTAAATTTTACATCTCAAATATCTATAAATATATCCACGTCATCAAGTATATAATCCACGTCATTAGGTATTTTCTCTCTTCTCTCTCCTACTCTCTCTTTCTTAATTAAATTTGGTTTTCCATTACTATATATATTATATATATTTCCTTACTATATATCATCTAAAAAGTTATCTATTTTAATATTAATTCAAAATATAAACAATTTTTTTTTTGTTATAAATGCACCTACTTTCATAATTTTTATATTTATTTTTATATATAAAAAAATTGGTTATAAATGCACCTACCTTCATAATTTTATATTTATTTGTTACCTTATATATATAATATTATTTTTCATCATTAATTTTTTATAAATACATTTTATCTTTTATCATTTATTTTTTTCTCATCATATATATATATAATATTTTCTTTATGAGTATAAATATTTTTTATGTTAATATAAAAATTAACTATTTGGTAATAAATATTAAATACAAAATATATATACATACACAAAATAATAAAATTATTTCAACAATCATAAATAGTTTAGCGGTTTAAGTGTTCACATATAATGCTTATGACTAGGGTTCGAATTCCAAAACATGCAAATTTATATTTTCAAGAATTTATTCTTAACTACAATATATGGTGGCGCAACTTTTAAGTAGTCTGAGGTTACGAGATGGAGAACGGGTGGTTGGTGATTTAGCGAGTGTGAGGTCGGAATTAGTGGTTGATATGACGAGCATTTGAAAGTCTGAGGTCACGAGATGGAGGTCGGGTGGTGGGTAGTTTGTTGAGTGTGAGGTCAGAATTAGTGGTTGGTTTGGCGAGCATTTGAAAGTGTGAGGTCACGAGATGGAGGTCGGGTGATGGGTAGTTTGTCGAGTGTGAGGTTGAAATTAATGGTTGGTTTGACGAGCATTTGAAAGTGTGAGGTCACAAGATGAATGTCGGGTGGTTGGTGGTTTGTTTGATGTTGGATAAGAGGTTTGTGATCAATTGGAATTGGTTATTGATTTGTTGAAGTGGGAGTAAAAGAGAGGTTGACTAAGATTAGTGAGTGGTTTGTCGAGTGATAGAGGCATATGAAAAAGTGTGAGTCACACAAGATTAAGGCCATAAAGTGGTTTGTCGAGAGGATAAAGAGACATATGAAAAAGTGTGAGTCACAAGATGATGGTCAATTAGAGGGTTAGTGGTTGAGTTTGACGAGATATAAGAGATGTGTTATCAATTGAAGTCGACTAAGATTGGTGGGTGGTTTGGCAAGGGATAAAAAATACATATGAAAAAATGTGATTCACAAGATGAGAGTCAATTAAGGGATTAAGTGGATGTCGAAGAGATAAAATATATATTAAGTTTAAGATTAAAAACAAAAACTAATTTTAAATTAATTAAATTTGGAATAATATTATTTTTATCTAAAATATTTATAAATAAATAATATTTTTTATATATTTTTATCGGGATTGATGTTAGTTTATGTAATTCTGTCAATTAATTATTAGGCTTTATGCCAAATAATATAATGACATTATTTACACAATACTAACCTTAAAAAAAATTTTAAATCAATTTTAACAAACATTATTATTTTGGTGATGATTTGTATTAATAAATATAATTTAAATAATGAACAATAATATCATTAATTTAAATTTAATTATCATATTATTATATATAACATAAATAAATAATATATAATTTATTGTAAAAATAAGTAATTTATTTTTATTTTTTTTATAAAAATAAATTATAAAATAGGAAACAAAATAAAGAAACTTCTTTTTTAGTACACAATTTATATAAGAATTAATTAAATAATAAATCTTCAAGATTTACTCATTTAAATTTATAAAATTCTTATTGCCTAATACAAGCTAACTTCTATTTCTTTTATTAATTATAAATTATTAAAAGTTTAACCAAAAACTTTTATTTACAATAAAATCTTTTTATTAATTGAGATATGTGCACCTCAATTCTCTCTTTAATATATATATATATATATATATATATATATATATATATTCAATTATGAATTTTATCTTATTTTGATTCAATAGTTAAAGAGAGAATTCAAACAATGATCCATCTTCCTCATAAATAACATCATAAAATAAAAGAATATATTATTTTTTATGATATATATATATATATTATTTATCAAATTATTCAAGATATAAATATATATTACTAATAATATGAGTTGAAATTATCAAATTGTTTTTAAATAAATATATATATGTATATTATTTATCAAATTGTTCAAGAATAAATCAATGACAATATGGGTTGAAATTATATATATATATATATATATATATATATATATATATATATATATATATATATATATATATATATATATATATATATATATATATATATATATATATATATATATATATATATATATATATATATATATATATATATATATATATATATATATATATATATAATTTAAAGTTATCATAAATTCATACATATATATCTTCCCCACATATGATATAAATTCTCATAAAATTAAATTAGAACCAATCATATATCAATTTGATAGAACTATCCGATTTAAATTATAATTTAAATTGTGAACAATTAAATCTTCGTGCGTTCGAATGGAAATCATATTTTCGATCCATAATCTTTTGAATCTTCTATTTTCTTATAATATAAATGATCTTTAATCTTCTTTTACCTTAGACGTAAACTTTTTTTTAAATCGAATGATTTTCCAATTTCACGAGTATAATTAATCAATTTATCCCTTTGTTGATGGATAAACAAAAAGAAAGTTATCCATTTGTTGATGGATGATACTCAAAAAGGAAATGACCTTACCTCAAATATGAGAATCATAATGTTATAAAATAATTTAATATGTAAGTTATTTTAGTTTAAATATTAATTTAGACTCTTTATAAAATTAAAAATCTCATTTAAGTATCCTAAATTATATTAATGATAAATAAACCCACCAACCATAAACTTAATTAAATTAGATTACATTATTTTCGTTTATATCAAATATGATATTTTATTTTGATTTATATTATGATTTATATTAAATATGACATTTCTATAATTATTTATCCTACTAAGAACTATAAATTACAACCATTTTATAAAAGGACAAAAGCTAAATATAAAATTCAAATAAATATAAACAAGTTAAAATACATACTATTAAATAAAAAGTATGACAAGAGCATAAATTCGATAATTTTAGACTTTATGACATTTTTCTGAACAAAAAGAACAATCCATGAACAAGTCAAGAGTGAACTAGTAACTCTCTCTTCAACTTCTTCACAGATGTGGAAGATTGGGTGATTCACAGTTATAGATGAAAAAACTTTTGGAAAAATGAAAATATACACACAAATTCAGTAACTGAATGATCATTACACATTTAGATCAGCATTCAGACTCAATAATATAGAATAGTTTTATATAGACCATTGTTTGGGTATAAGTCATCGAATTCAATCACTATAGGTAGCACCTTTCATTGTGATGAACATCAACTAGAGATAGATCAACTGATTTGGGTGAGTTCCAATATTAGAGTTTTGACCGAACTTCTACAACTAATCTCATCTTCTCTAGGTTAATCTATGCAGTCTCCCTATTCTAGTTATTTCAGAATTCTAATTTATTATTATATTTATACACATTCGGGTAGGGTATTCATCAGTTCAATTTTTGAATTATTCGATTTCATCAGTTCGGGTTCATCAATTTTTTCTTTTTTTAACTAATTCAAAAACGAATCGAATTCGTATAAAATCTATTAAAACTTAACCGAATTCGAATTTGATTTTTCAATTTGAATAAATAAAATTCGAACCGAATTCAATTTTTTTTAAAAATTTTATTGCCAAATCAATTTTGAATTTAAATTATTTGAATTCAAACCAGAGATATTATCTACTAAAAGTCTAGGTAAAAATCACCCAAACGATTCTTAATTACTTACCGTTGATCTTAAATATTCGGCGGCTGAACGACGGAAGTAAAACAGTTTTGACGACTACCAAACAATTAGTGAAGAATTAGTCAAGAGTTTTAAAGATTCTTAAAGTTAGAGATGATTTCGATGGCTGAAAGGACCATAAATGCAGAAAGGTGGACAACTGGATGGAAGGGAATGGGAACTAGAGATAAATATTTTATTAAGTTAGATAAGAATATTAGGGATCTAATAGAAAGTCTATGGTAATTTAATATATATACTTATTTAGTTATGTGTAATAATAAATTATATATTATATATTAAAATATATAATTAAGATAAATAATAAAAAATGAATTCGATTTTAGTTTTAGTTTCGAATTTAAACCCAAACTCAAAAACCAAACTGAAAAAGTATTTGAATTCGAACGATTTCGAATTCAACTCAAACACTGAAAATAAAATTCGAATTCGATTCGAAAACTGAAAATGAAATTTGAATTCGATTTATTCGAATTCGGTATAATATTCAGTTCAGACCAGAACACCATCATACAAGATTTGTGCCTCCAGGAAGAAAAGAATGAAGAAAAAATAGTTTATTATAATAACAATCATGTAAGAATTATGTTTTGTCTAAATCATTAACTTAATACTGAATTTCATACAATGCCACTAATAAAAAAAATCAGCTACTAGATTAAGAAAAGGAAGAAAATAAATCACAATATAAGCCCAACAAAGAAAAGGAAGGATTCACCATCAATTTTTTTTCTCGAAGTTTGGAGTGATCAATTCTTTTTATACAGATGATGAATTTGAACCAGACATTAGAAAAAGGTACCTTCAGGAGGCTGCACAAGCTTCCTATTATGAGAAGATGCCATCTCCTTTTTCAGCTGAATCAGTATGTCTTCCATTGTATACTCTCGATGCCAATTCCCCAGGATTCCAAATTTCTTTGATTCCACCTGTTCAAGACAACATTAAATGGTATAAGGATTATCATACAGTAAAAACAAGTTGAACTGCAATACTGCATCGTGGTAGTGTCTTAGCGCCATCCGTAAATCAAATTGTTCTATTTTAGTTCTCTATCGCCCAAAACCACGTTATCAAACAGGACCTAAAAGGCACAATATATGATTCAACAGCTCTCCCAATTTTAAGAATTTGGACACTCTTCACTTAGATTGTGGCTTTCCTTTGAAAACACCACCATTTTAATTAAATTTCTTATCTAGGTGTGGATATCCGATGGAAAACAGGGTGTATCTCAACTTAGTCTGGCCCAGCTTTAGATACGCGCCTAAAGAACGTGTCAGGTTATAGAATTTTTCTTCCAGCAAGAGGCAGTGTCCAATTGCGCCCAGTCATTGCCCAAAAATTCGTCTTCAACAAACGTAAAAACTGTCAAAATTTTATGATAATCAAATAGTTGGATCATTGACAGGAGTCATTTGAAGATGATGAGAGTTTTGTTCCATCTAGCAACTTTTCACACCAAAGGTATTTGGATCTGCATCTAGGAATTCATTATTAAAAGTGACAAAGGATACCTTACTACTATTTTTCTACTACAACATCAAAAGAAAACAAAGATCAGATCAATTTCCCTTTTGGAACCATGGAAGTATCAATCTGACTTGATACAAAGAATACTTATTGACAATTAAAAACAAAGAAACACAACCTTAAAGTAATGAAATAAAGGTAATACAATGTTCCTACCAGCCCTGTTTCATGGTTGACACAAGCCACATTGATCCTAGAATGGAATCGAACACTTGGCGGCTTCTCAGGGTAATCCTTGTCGCAGAAAAGCTTCAGTTGATAAATGCGGCCTTCATGTACTGACTGGTCCATAAATGTAGAATCTTGACATTTAGATGGTGAAACCTCTTAAATTTTCAGAAAAATTAAAACAGATTATTTATTGTTTTCATCTAATTAGTTTAACTGGACAGGATGATACTTTTTAATAGAAACAAGGTCCAGTGAAAGTATAGTAACATATTATAAGTTAAACATGTGTACACCATAGTATCATAAAATCTATTTCGTTTTAATTGTAACGTAATAAGGATATAACCCGTGAAAAGAAACAAGAGAGTACATTATGGGGGCCGATGATGGTTCCAGTCCAAGAGCGCATGTACATATCATCTCCATCGTCCATCCCGTAGCTAACAGTTCCATCTCCAATGCCCTTTTCTCCTCGTTCAAGTTCCTCCAGCAATCTGAAGTTTCTAGGAACTGCAAGAAATCTGGAATTGTTCAATCTTCAAGTGTAAACATAACTAATTATAAAAATCATGACAACGACACATGAACCATTATTAAAACATTGGCATTTCTCGACTTCTTAGCAAAAAACATACAATTTCCTGGATTTCTCAATATACATTTTTATTTCAAATATGAGTCCATCGTATTTTACTGTAGAGGAGGCTAGTTCAGAGAAACATTACATTCATGATTCCATCATATAGAACTATAGAATGGAAATACAGAGAAAATCACTATTCACAGAATTTCAATATAAAGATGCCTGGCATAGGACATCCATGAGTCCCATAAATAAAGTTATGTCAGTCTTTCATGCTTGACATACATTTATTCAAGCCAAAAATAGACAATTACAAGAAAGATCACAAACTTGAACCAACAATCCACATCAAGAAAATGCCTTCAATTCACATGAAATCCTAAAGAATCATAAAAAATAATGTTATAAATCGATGACGATTACAAAAACAGAGTAAGTAACACAAAGGACTTTCACTATATGTTGAAAAGTAGGTTATAATGAAGATTAGAGAAAAAAAAAGAGCAACTAAAACCTAGTGCAAAACACATATTTATACAGGTCCATACAGTGTCTTGCAAAATTCACGATTTCAACAGTGGGCCAGCACAAACCGATGGGTCACCAAAACTCTAACAAACAAGGTAGTCATTCAAGGATACACCAGAAGTTGTTGAATACAAGTTAAATAAGGGGAAGATGAAAGAAAACATATAATCAACGAGTTCTAATCTGCACGTAACTACTGTATGTCTTCAAAATATATAATCTATCATAAAAGCCTTTACTAAATGGAGAAAAAAGAAAGACCAAAACAATTCTAGAGTAAGCAAGACTATGAGCCTCTCTTTTTGATGATAAATTCTGAAAATACAAAGAGTACCATGCATTGCACTGCCAATTTAGCATCTATTGGCACTGTCTTTAAAGAACACTTGCCTTAAGTTCTCTAACTTCTATATTCAGAAAGTAGATCAACATCTAAAGGATTCAAGAGATCATCTTCACAAAATGGAAAATGGATGGATATTCAAAACAATTGATCATATAAAGTCGAATTGAATATTTTCATGAATACACAAAATCTGTTTTTGGCACAGAACAAAGAAAATTATAACTCAAAATCATTAAAACGAAAAACACAAGAACACTTTCACAATTTATAACTAGGTTAACATGAGCGTCAAACTTATAACAAATAATGTAATCCGTTTAAGATCAATAGACAATTTACAAAACCCGGTGCAAGATTATGCAAATGAGAAATTCTGTGTAAGATTGAGAAACTAATTTGAATCAATTTACGGAAAAGATATCCAATTGAAAGCAGCAGCTGCTGCTAGTAGGGAGGCAATGGGACAATTGAAGAATGAAAATCTTACATAAAGAAAAAAACAGAATTCTCACCTACGACACCCGATCCTCCTGAGCCGAGCGTCATAACTAAGATTCCGTCTGTTAGATTTTGCTCAGATCTATGCTTCTGTTTATTTATGAACGAACAATCGCGCAGACTTTCATTTATACGGTTTTGTGTTTTGATTTCAATTTCAATTTTGTGAGTGAGAGAAAGAGATGGAGGGGTGAACCGTGAGCGTCTAGTATCAAACCTTTTCAAAATGATAGGTTTATTATTTATTACATCACAAAAAATAATTATTTTAGAGTATAAGTCAAAAATAATGAAGAGAGAAGGAAATTAAGGTAATATAAAGAGGAACATAAATTTTAGAACAACAGATCTTAGGTGAATCATTTAAGGCAGAACGATTGGACATTGGCTCGGGTCTGGTACAGGGCAAAGTAATATTGAAGGACATTTCTTTTCCGAATTTAAAAATAAATAAATATACTTTTCAAGGTTCTAACTTAAGATAAAAAAAATGGAAAATATTTTATCTTAGATTTTCCCACTTTTTCTCCACTTCAGAGGAGAGAAGGATACTGATCTTGTCCTCTTAAGAGGAATCTGGCAACCAAATGGATCATCATAATGGAAAGGTTGTGCATTAATGTTCAACGATTTGATTGGCTACTTCTACTTGATTGTGTTATTGGAACTGATATTTTTGTCACCACCAAATGATTCATCTCTGTTTCTGGATGAATTCCAGCAAGGTTGTGGCTGTTAAAGGGAGGATGAACCGAATAAGGAATCAAACAGCTTGCTCTGTTCTACTCGATCCATGGTCTTGTTCATAGAATCTGGTTCAAGATCTCTCAGCATTTGTTGGGCTCTTTCGTATGGGTTTAAATGCGATTCTGCATCTCTCGGGCTATCTGAAACTGCTAATTTGCCCATTTTAAATTATCCTTAGCCTCCCTAATTCTTCCTTGTTTCATCAAACAGATGCCCAAATTGCACATCTTGTTGGGGTCAAGTGATATCAGTAATGCCTTACGGTAAGCATCTTTTACTTTAATGTAATTATTTTGTTGCATAAGTGTCCATCCTAGATGTTGTTTTTGGCACAATTAGAATCCCACATCGGAAGATGATGGGAGTGAAAGAAGTTTCTTAGTATATAAAAGAAACTATATTCACAATTAGCATAAATCCCACATCGAAAGATGATGGGAGTTGGGGAAGTTTCTTACTGTATAAAAGAAACTCTCCCCTCTTTGGTTTATTGCACCCAAATTTGTATCTCTTCTTTCTTATTAATTGATAGCTTTAGTGCTCGGAGACGTAGGCAACATTTTGGCCGAACTCCGTTATCAAATTCTGTTAGTGTTCTTTCAGTTTGTTTTTCTTCTTTTGTGGTTCTGTCAGGGTTTTTCCCAACAAGTGGTATCAGAGCCGAAGGTTCGTCCTTGGCATGGTGGAGTCTTCAAAAGGGGCGTCAACTCCTTCGTCATCTTGGACGAGGGCACCGATGTCGAATTTGAAGTTTGCGGTGGAGATCTTTGATGGAACTGGGCATTTCGGCATGTGGCAATGTGAGGTTCTAGATTGTCTTTTTCAGTAGGGTCTAGATGTTGCTATTGAGGTCGGAAAGCCAGATGGTATAGAAGAAAAAGAGTGGAGTATCATGAATCGGTTGGCGTGCGGAACAATTCGATCGTGCCTGTCCAGAGAGTAGAAGTATGCTGTGAAGAATGAAACTTCTGCACAGAAACTATGGCAAGCATTGGAGGACAAGTTTCTGAAGAAGAGTGGTCATAATAAGCTCCTTATGAAGAAGCGACTGTTACGGTTTGAATACCAATCAAGTACTACTATGAATGAGCATATAACTAAGTTTAATGAATTAGTAACAAATCTGTTAAACCTTGACGTTAGGTTTGAGGATGAAGATTTGGCTTTGATGTTGCTATCGTCCCTTCCTGATGAATTTGAACACTTAGAAACAACGTTACTTCATGGGAAGAGAAATTTTTCTCTTGATGCTGTAAGTTCTGCTTTATATAGTCATGAATTGAGAAAGCAAGATAAAAAGAAAAAGCAAAGTAGGTACAACAGAAGAAGCATTGATGGTCAGGGGCCGTCAGCAGAGCAAATAAAAAGGGAAAGAAAAAGATATGAAAGTAGAGTTGCCAAAGATGAATGTGCTTTCTGTCGTGAGAAAGGACATTGGAAGACTAACTGCCCAAAGTTGAAGAAGAAAGAGAAAGATTCTGAAGATGCAAATGTTGCAGAAAATAAAGGTGATGCAGATTCAGAATACTCTTTATCGATGTCACACACAACATCACATCCTGATGCGTGGATATTGGACTCAGCCTGCACTTATCATATGACACCAGTTCGAAAGTGGTTCTTTGACTTTAAGGAGCTGGATGGTGGAGTTGTTTACATGGGAAATGCTAATACATGTAAAATAAAAGGGATAGGTTCAATCGATCTGAGAAATGAAGATGGATCCACCAGAATTATTAGAGATGTTCGGTACATACCGAATATGAAAAAGAATCTCATTTCTTTGGGGGCCTTGGAGTCGAAAGGCCTACATGTGAAATTGGAAAATGGAATTCTTAGGGTAATATCTGGAGCGCTAGTGATATTGAAAACTATCAGGAAGAGTAATAATTTGTATTACTATCAAGGTAGTACAGTTAATGGGACATCATGTGTATCAACTTCCGGGAGCAGTAAGGATTTAGAGGCAACAAAACTATGGCATATGCGATTGGGACACGCTGGTGAGAAATCTATGCAAACTCTTGTAAAGCAAGGATTATTGAAAGGTACAAAAATTTGTAAGTTAGATTTTTGTGAACATTGTATTCTGGGAAAACAAAAGCGAGTAAAATTTGGCACTGTTATGCATAATACCAAGGGTATTTTGGACTATGTGCACTCTGATGTCTGAGGACCTGCCAAGACTCCTTCTCTTAGAGGTAGACATTATTTTGTTACTTTTATTGATGATTTTTCCAAAAGAGTATGGGTGTTTACTATGAAGAATAAAGGTGAAGTGTTTGAGATTTTTCTTAAATGGAAAACTCAAGTTGAAGACGAGACAAGAAGAAAGATCAAAATTCTCCGGACTGATAACGATGGAGAATATAAGAATGATCCATTCCAGAAGTTATGCCAAGAGTGTGTCATAGTTCGACACTTCACAGTTAGAAAAACACCACAGCAGAATGGAGTATCGGAACGTATGAATAGGACATTGGTGGAGAAAGTTCGATGTATGTTGTCTAATGTTGGGTTAGACAGGAAATTTTGGGCAGAAGCTGTGTCATACGCTCAACATTTGGTAAATCGCCTACCATCAATAGCACTTGGTGGCAAGACTCCATTAGAGGTATGGTCTGGAAAACCTGCAACTGATTATGATTCTTTGCATATTTTTGTTTCTATTGTATATTATCATGGAGTTGAATCAAAGTTGGATCCACGAGGAAAGAATGCTCTTTTTATGGGATTTACTACGGGAGTTAAAGAGTATCGCCTCTGGTGTTTGGATGCAAAGAAAACCATTATCAGAAGAGATGTTACTTTTGATAATTATTCAATGTTGAATAAGGTAACACCAGACAAGATTGATTGTACTCCGCAACATGTGGAGTTTGAGTAGATAAAGATAAGCCCAACTAGAAGTGACTCTCCGACGATAGACGAAGAGTTAAATGTGGAAGAGGTTCTGACCCAATAACCTTCAGAACAACGTGAATCAATTTCTGTAAACAGGCCAAGACAAGTTGCTCAAAAACCCGGTCAGTTTGTTGACATGGCGGCCTATGCACTTCTAGTCGTAGATGATGTTCCATCCACAGATGTCAGTCGAAGTACTGAAAATGGAAAAAGGAGAGGTGTTATGGAAGATGAGATGCAATCTCTTCATAAGAATGAGACATGCAAGTTGACGCATCTACGAAAAGGGAAGAAAGCTATTGGTTGTAAATGGATCTCTACTAAGAAAGAAGGATTTCCTGAAAAGTTTGATGTTCGCTACAAGGCAAAATTGGTAGCTAAAAACTACGCTCATAAGGAAGGAGGTGATTATAATGAGGTACTTTCTCCTATTGTTAAACACTCTTCCATTGGAATTTTGTTGGCCTTGGTAGCGCAGATGAATTTGGAGCTAGCTCAATCAGATGTGAAGACCGCAGACATACAAGGTCATTTGAACGAGGAAATCTACATTTATCAACCAGATGGATTCAATGTTGCTGATAAAGAAAATTGGGTTTGCAAGTTGAACAGATCATTGTACAGGTTGAAGCAATCATCGAGACAATAGTACAAGCGACTTGACAAGTTTATGATGGAGCACAAGTACACAAGAAGCAGATTCAGTTCATGTGAGTATTTGTGCAAATTGCAAGATGAGTCTTACATCTATCTACTCTTGAAGTTGATGATATGTTGATAGCATCAAAGAGACAATATGAAATTGACAAATTGAAGGCTCAATTGGGTAAAGAGTTCGAGATGAAAGACATGGGGAAAACCAAATCTAATTGTTTAGATTTGGTAAACATCTTCCGCGTTTGAGTCAGCGCTGAAGAGCGCCAATTGGAAGCACTGAAGGTTTATTTTTTAATATTGAAGATTAGTAATTGGATATTGTGCCAAGGTGGAGATTTGTTGTTTTTGGCACAATTAGAATCCCACATCGGAAGATGATGGGAGTGAAAGAAGTTTCTTAGTATATAAAAGAAACTATATTCACAATTAGCATAAATCCCACATCGGAAGATGATGGGAGTTGGGGAAGTTTCTTAGTGTATAAAAGAAACTCTCCCCTATTTGGTTTATTGCACCCAAATTTGTATCTCTTCTTCCTTATTAATTGATAGCCTTAGTGCTCGGAGACGTAGGCAATATTTTGGCCGAACTCCGTTATCAAATTCTGTTAGTGTTCTTTGAGTTTGTTTTTCTTTTTTTGTGGTTCTGTCAGGGTTTTTCCCAACACTAGATTCCCCAGTAATCGGGTTTCTTCTTGTTGGATGGAGACCTGGAATTTCTTTCCATGTGAACGGGCGATCTTGGTTTTTTTTTCCATTGAAAGGCATACCTAATTGAATCAAGAACAATTTGTGTTTCAACAATCTAGTTTGATCATCCAACCTCCCACATCTTTTGTAAAGATCTAAGAGGATGTTATCAAGAGCCTCTTGGGCTTTGATCTAAGCATCGATTTCTCACTGATTTGATCGCTTTTATGGCTTCCTCTACTCGATTCGGTTACTTCATCACGATTGCCATGTCTTTAAGAGCACTATCAACTCTGTCGCCTGATTTAATAGCCTCCATGAAAAGGAGAATTGATCTTTTTGGATATAATTACTAGTAGCTTCTTTTTCTTTCATCCAACAAAAATATCGGTGGTATCATGAAGAGAATTCCAGTTCAAGTATCGAAGATCTCTTAATTAAAGAGGACTGAGAATCCAAGACAGTCTTAACAAGTACAGATCGAAGATGAGAAATATGATTAATCTAACATGATTCATCTTCTAATCTAATCTATCGAGTCAATCTCTAACCTAACATCTATCAGTTAAAGTGAACCAACCTTCAATCATATAATCCACATAAGACACAAGCTATAATAGAGAATGAACGGATATTAACTGATGATTTACATTTTTTCTGAAAATAAAATTCACAAGAGTTAAAGTGCCTCACATACACCTTGTATTAACTTATAGCTGGAGGAAGAACCGTGTAAAGAAGTTATCGGCTGCAAAAACACTTCGTCCGAGGTGTCTTCTTATTTGTCGGAAGGATTCCCTCGGGAAGCTGTTGGATCCTCTCTCCCTTTTGGAATTATGGTATTCTGATTTGATTCTTCTACACATCCAATGAGCTTCGGATTGATTTGCTTTCTTACACAAAATCCGCTTTTCTGATCTGTCCTCTTACCCTATCTGAACTCTGGATTCCCTTTTGACTGTTATTTCACAACTGACCGGGAACTGAACTCGATTGAAAAATCAACCCTCTCAACAAAATAATAGAACCCCATTTTATATCTCCGTCGAAGGGCATGCTGGTCATTTAAAAATAAATAAATCCCTTTTGTTTTTTTTTTCATCTTTTGTATCTTTTGTTTTATTTTTCTTTAACAACCATTTTTTCAATGAGTGGATTTAGTAAAGTTTTTATTCAAATGAGTCCGAAATATTTATGGTGGATTCACAACCCAATGACCTTAAACTCTCTTTATGAATTAGCTCAAATGGTGCTTCCATAGTCCGAGTTACAATTTTTTGAAGTTCACTCTTTATTTAGCTTTCAGTATTCTCACGATTTCTTCACCCGAGACTTTAAACATTCACAACTTTCGACTCGGAGCTCCTAAAGAAATGAGCGAGTAGGCATTGAAAATGAATGATTCTTTCCTATAACTATCACATTTTGAGTTTCGACAAATAGAGTCTGTACAGACAATGTACATGGACTAGTCTCCACATGTACCAATTTTGTTACGGGCAACCTAGAGAATCAAAATCAAAAGATTACGATTAACATTGAGTTTTGAAAATGTCTCTAGTAAAGACTAAGACAATGAAATGTTAGTTAATGACTTGAATAATTGAATGCATGCTCAAAAATGCCCCTAGTAATGACTAGGGATATTTCATTTTCATGATGCAAAAGACAATGAAACATCAACTCAAGGCTTGAATAATTGAATATATGCTCAAAACTTCCCTTAGTAAAGACTAAGGTATTTTGTTTTCATGATGTAAAAGATAACGACACATCAGCTTAGCGCTTAAAAAATTGAATGCATGCTCAAAACTCCCCTAGTAAAGACTAGGGTATTTTGTTTTCAAGATGCAAGAGCGATGAAAGAAGACTTTGATTTCTACGTTGCGTGGTTAGCTTTGGACCAAAACACTTTCAACGCATAAGACTTGCGAAAAGTTCTGAACTTTCTCAACCAAGATGAAATTTAACTTCTTTTCTTTTCGACTCAACGCAGAGAATGTTATCAATCAAAGTCTCACATTTTATACAAGCAATTGTTGCAAATTGGTAATCAAGTGACCGAATTTTGTGCTTAAGATAAGGCCTTGATAACTCTTTTTTTAGAGAGAATCCTTGAAAATTCCGAGTTTTAATGAGCTAATACTCATGGTATATATGCATACCTTTAGAAATAATCTTCATATAGTCGAAATGGTCATAACTGTACAGGTCGAACGAACATGCCCTACCTTGAAGAGCATTCACCACGATGTCGTTTAGAAGGATGAAATGTGGGTTTAGGACCTTCTTATTCCCGTTTAATCTGATTGAAGTGCCGTCGTTTGAGAAAATGATCTGCATTTCTAAGATGGTTTTCGCTGGAAGTGCTATATTGAAGGTGTGACCCTCCGATGGAACTTCAAGAAACTCAGCATAGACAGATTCATTGAATGAAATAAACTTTTCTTTGACCGTCGCCGTAATCGAATCTCCGACCACGTTTGTCGTCTTGAAGAACTCTCGGACTTCCTTCTCTAGAAGACGAACAGACCGCCAACATATTTCCGGAGACCAGAATACTGTAGAAAGTGAAACATATCAATGATATCTTGTTAATCAATGGTGTAAACCGAGTCAAAGTCCACATGCAAGGTGTTGTGACCAAGAGAGATAGGTTTCTTATCATCCATTTAAGAAGAAGATGAAGATGAACAAGATTTCTTTGAGAGAAGGCAGAGAAAACTAGGTATCTTAGAAACTTGTAAGCGTAAAAGCTTCAAACACATGCATGATGTCCTTAAATAGAATCCGAAAGGTCACATGTCTTAACCGTCACTTTTGACAAAAAGGGCCCACCAATTAATGTTAGATGCCTTTTCCCAATGGAGGTCATCATTAACTGAGTATAAACCAAAAATAATTTAATATTTAAGGGTATATTAGTCATTTTCCTTAACATTGGAAGACACGCGTCTTTAAATTATTAAGAGATGACTGCTTTAATGTTTGAGAGGGAAATTTAGATGACATCGCATATATATAAATGACAGTTGTCCTCAATTAGTCCAAAGATGAAGCATTTAACTGCACACGTAGTTAGACGTCTCATTTGCTTCTACATTCTAACATTTGGGTTGAATAGACGTCTATTAGACGCATGAGTCTTTTAAACGTAGGCGTCTAATCACGTTTGTCTTAAATATGTCTAAGCGTCTATTAGACGTAGACATCTAATTACGCATGGAAAACAAATTAGATGTGTGTCTGGTTAGACGTTAGTGTCTAACTACGCTAGTCTTATAAATGTCTAAATGTCTATTAGACTTCGACTTCTAACCGCGTAGGTTTTAAACCAAGACAATCCAACTCATAAGCACAGATTATGTAAGCAAGTATACATCTAAGTACTTGCTTTTCTGTTAGACGTCCTCGTCTAGTAGTCCAATTAAAGCTTTCGTTAACGTGCATCTGTTTGAACATTTTAAACATTAAGTTTCCCCCTCAATTTATACATTTTTATAGAATAAATAAATAAATGTTTTGAGGTCCTCAAGACCAAAAATATTTTTAAGGAAGAAACACTTAGTTTGTGGAAATGGAAATTGTGCCACTTGTTAAACTTCTAGAGCATGTTCTCAAAAGAGTGTGCTCAACGTTTCCTCCATGCACCTATCTTGTATCACCTACACAAAAATATATTTACATCTTTTGGTACCCACATTCACTTGGGTCCTCGGTCAATCAGTCCCTTAGGAATCCATATTTTAATTATTTTGATGGACTTCCCTTTTTGTGTAGTGATAAGTGTGTATGATTTAGGCTTAGTAGATGTCTTTCTGTTAGGAGTTGATCCCTTAACCTTAAAGGATGATTTTTGTTTAAAACTCTTTGACTTCCCGTTAGGTTTTGGTTTTCCAGACTTGCTGGTTGCTTCTAACTTAAGTTTCATCCAGCTAATAGTTGACGGAACATAAATAATCTCATCCTTTAAAGTTAGATCATCACAACTAGGATCAGTTCCATTATTAGTTAAACTCCTTTTAACAAATCTTATTGACTTAAGCTTGTCAGTTGCTGAGTTTAACTTCTTACAGGATTTGTTTAAGTCATCGCTGTCAAATCCTAAATCGGATTTGCATCCGACAGGCCTCAACAGACTAATCTGATACTTGACAGCTTCTCTAGACCTTGTCCAAGAACTGACAATGTAAGTTAAACGTTGGTTTTCAGAAGAAAGAGTTTGAATCTTTTTCTTGAGCGTCTCATTCTCAAATGAGAGTTCATCCATGTTGTCTTCAAAAACTTTGGGTTCAGAGGTTTGAGAAAAATAGATTCATCATTTTCAGATTTAAACCTTATTTCATTTTGAGATTCAGATAATTTTCTATACTCCATGACCATGTCGTTTAGTGTAGCCACTAATTCATCTCGTGAAAACTTTTCTGAAGAGAAATAAAATACCTCGGATTCCTCAGAATCTTCCTCTTCTCTTGCCATGAAGCAAGAAACCTCTTCATCATCACTATCGTTGGATGATGAATAATCTAAGTTGCTTTGCATCCACTTGGCCTTGCTGTCAGCCGCCATGAGGGCCTTCAACTCGTTTTCGTTGTCTTTTTTCTTCTCATCACGTTACGGCTTCCTGCATTCCGATTTGTAATGACCTAGAATGCTACCGTTTAAACATTTAACATTTGCCTTAGATTTAACTTTATCATCATTGTTATTATTTGAAGAGCTTGAGTTAGAATTGATCTTCTTCATGATTTTGCCGAATTTCTTCACGAGAAAGAGCCATCACGTCGCTATTGAGTTGTTGCGCAGTTGTCTTTACTTCAGTGGTCACTAGTGACTCCTCAAAAGTCACCAAAGCCTTGGTTATGATGGTGGATGTGGGGTGCTCCTCTCCATTCCTTGAGTTCAACTCGAACTCATAGGCCTTTAGATCGGCAATCAAGTCGAATAACTCCATCTTATTGAGGTCTTTGGACTCCCTCATCACCATAGTCTTGATGTCCCATTTCCTGGGCAAAGATCGCATGACTTTGATTGCAATCTCTCTATTTCTGTAAGTCTTTCTCAAGGTAGAAAGAGTTGTGATGACCTGGTTGAATCTTGCATCGAACTCAGACATCGTCTCTCCAAGACGCATCTTAAAGTTGTCGAACTGCTGAGTGGCAACCGTAATCTTGTTCTCTTTGGTTTGATCGTTGCCTTCACACAATTGAGTTAGTCTTTCCCAAACTTCTTTGGAAAACTCGCAAGATATGATGTAGTTGAACATGCAATCATCAAGAGATCGATATAAGATATCCATGGCCAGGTTGTTGAGGTTGTTCTTCCTCTTATCTTCATTTGTTCATTTAGATTTGTCTTTCTCAATCTTGATAGGACCTTCGGTCACAACACTCCACATGTCATCATCTAAGGATGCAAGATGAGCACAAACTCTTTTCTTCCACACGATGTAGTTTTCTTTCGAAAACATAGGAATCTTGGAAGAGTTGGCATCTTTAG
This sequence comes from Impatiens glandulifera, assembly GCF_907164915.1. NCBI lineage: Eukaryota > Viridiplantae > Streptophyta > Magnoliopsida > Ericales > Balsaminaceae > Impatiens > Impatiens glandulifera. The sequence continues at coordinate 34,186,150 of NC_061865.1, forward strand.
ACATGATTTAGGTTCTTTAGAGGCCTGAGAGTAGAAAACCTTGCTCTAATACCACTTGATAGGATTAGTGTAACCAATAGAGACTAGTGTCTGGCTATTGATAACAACCTGTGACAAACAATTTGATAGTAATCCTGTGAGGAATTAATATATGTTTTTATTCTTCATAAATCCTTCGAACTCTTGAAACGATTTCAAGTGTAGAAATGTTCGTCAGATTTGAAACTTTTGAACCAATGAAAGATGAATGACAAAAAGTAAAGAAAGCAGTGAGTTGTTTATGGATATTCGGAGAAAACCCTCCTATGTCACCCCTTCTTCCACAACCGGAAGGATTTCACTAGATTCTTTGAATCAAATACAGCTTACTGAACTAGCTAACACTCTGTTGAACAGAACAACCTCTGTTCAACGTACAATATTATCAACAATATTCTCATAGCTAGACAGTAATTTGATTCTTTCTCTCTTGAACTTGAAGAATGTATGAAATCAGTAAGTGCAAGAGTAAGCTTGTAAATTCAGTGGTTTGAGATCCGGTAATTCGCCCATTGTCCTTGGGCATCTATTTGTAGTATAAGGACACCAACGGTCGAATCTTCTCATGGACACGTGACAAGAATCTATTGGAAGGCCGCCCATAGTACAAGAGTACAGAAGACTCTAAGCAAATGGATTGTGGCTGTATCGAACTGGTAGTGCGCTGAATATCCTCTCTGATATTGTTTTGTACTGGAAAAACCGATGGAAGGACATTTGCGTACGTGGCGTTCGTTCATTGAATACAATTAGTTAGCTTGTCAGACTACACAGGAATGAGTGGAGCAAAGTAGAAGACAGCTAGTTGATCGTGGGTAGACGTATGCTAACTTTAGACGACTACTGAAGTGAGGCATTAGACGTGCTTCATTAGACTACCAAGTCTAAGGGAGTTAGACGTCAACGTCTAATTGCGCGTTCCATTAGACCACCAAGTCTAATGGAGTTAGACTGCAACGTCTAACTATCTATCACATTAGACCATCAAGTGTAATAGAGTTAGACGTCAACGTTTAACTACGTATCTATTAGACTTCAACGTCTAACTACGTATCTGTTAGACTGTAACGTCTAACTACGTATCACTTCAGACTTGTCTGAAGGAGTTAGACGTCACCGTCTAATATCACATCCCATTAGACTACCACGTCTAATGGAGTTAGACTTCAACGTCTAATGGAGTTAGACTTCAACGTCTAACTACGTATTTGTTAGACTGCAACGTCTAACTACGTATCATTTTAGACTTGACTGAAGGAGTTAGACGTCAACGTCTAACTTTGCATCCCATTAGACTACCATGTCTAATGGAGTTAGACATCAATGTCTAACTACGTATCTGTTAGACTGTAACATCTAACTACGTATCACTTTAGACTAGTTTGAAGGAGTTAGACGTCAACGTCTAACTTCGCATCCCATTAGACTACCACGTCAAATGGAGTTAGACTTCAACGTCTAACTACGTAACACGTCTATTTAGCCTTCTTAGACCACGTCTAATTCAGCATAGTCTTATGCACCTGCACAAAACAAGTAGACAACTTAGAAGACAACTTAGCTTTATTCTAGATGAATATCTAGCTTTATTCACAACTAGACATCATCAAAATTATGTAATATTCATAACTAAACATCATCAATATTTCATTCTAAACATTATCAAACTTATGTTGTTTAATGTTTCATATCTTTTGACTTCTAAGTTAATTACTTCTCACTTAATTAACTCTTTTCTTTATTTTGATTTTACTTTTTCCCAACACATTGTCTATAAGGGACATTAGAATTATTTTCCCTTCTATTTGGACATAAATGTAAAGGGCGTTGGCATGATTTGTCTTGAATGTTGGAAAATCATTGTCCTCGAAGCCGGACATGTTGTGTTGTGAACAGGCAGAAATTATTCCTACCAGTTCTTTTAGGGTGGTGTTGGAAGGGATATTAGCCTTACTTAACTTGTTTAGGAAAGCCTTCTTGTGTTCATTAAATTACATTAGGATTTTTAATATTGAAATATTAACATTCATCCTTTTGAGTTGACTTAAGAGACTATATCTTGAATTTAGAGCTCTCGTCTCATTCTCCTTTCTTCTCTATGAGGGTTGTTCAAAGGTTGTGTGTGTGTTAGCCATCGTGATTTTCATGAAACTCGGTTAAAAATCGGTTCCTCCACGAATTATTGTGATCTTTGTCTATATAGTGACTTGGATAGTTACTTTTGGTTAATCTTTAATCCACCATTTTAAGGCCTTGCTAACAATGGCTTTAGACTTTTCTTGGTCCAAGGATCAATCATATTGACTTCCATCTAAGTGTTGTGGATAAAATCCAAAAATGTATCAATGTGGAGTTTCATTTCATCAATTTTGATCATGTTGACTTTATAATCTAGAAAAGGGTTCTTTGATATCTTTGGTTTGGAAATGATATTTTAGTCGATCAAGTCCTAAAGGAGATGCTTGAGGGTACTACAATTATCAGTAGCACGTCCCTTCATTTTGTGATAGTCACGCCAAGCACTCTAATATTTTCCCAAGAATGTATTTTTCTTGGGGTTAAAGGTTTGATCAAGTATTTCTTTTGAAGAAGTTCCATGACTTTACTAAAAGGAATACCTAGATCACCAAAGACTCTAGTTGGTCTGGGTGCCTTAAGAGTACATATGGATTTAGAATCGTCGACATATTTTCTTTGGTTTGTGGAGGCTTGATAGGGCCCGTCTTTGGATTGTCATTTTTTCCAAGAAGTTGCAACCATATGTACTTCAGCAAGTTCCTCAATGGTCTACAAATATACTTCTTTTAATGGTGATACTAGAGTAAGACAGCATCATCAAGATATTGGGGAAATATATAGAGTACCGTTGGCTCTCCAAGTCATAAAAGAGTCATCGTAGACATATACATTTTGAAAACGATTGAGGGATTGCTTTTACCAACAAAATTGGATATGGTAGGTAATTTAATACATATTGGAATCACTACTCGTTCAGCCGTTTTCATGGCATCTTTCGAGTCATAATGTTCGTTGATACCTTTTTCTTTAGCCATTTTAATAAGTTATGCTTGCATCTCGCCTTGCATAGCTCGAACTTGGGTCATTTGGCGTGTGTATTCGGTAGAGGGTGGCTAATTTGCTATTGGAATTGGTCTATCCTAAGGTCCCATAGGATTGAGCTCGTCTTTATGAGTCCCATGTTGAGCCTCTATGGTCTTTTCAAAATATTCTTTTGAGTCTTCGTAGTACGAGACTTCTTTTTGAGTTCAAGGAATAGTAGGATTGGGATTTATATGGGTAAACATGGACGGAATAGGATTGCTAGGAATGCGGGAGGAAGAAGGAATGTTTTGGGATGTGGATGGCATATACTTATTAGTCAAAGAACTCGTGATTAGTGCAAATTATTCTGTAACATACTAGAGGGTTGCCTTCATTTATTTGAACTCATCCGTGGAGTCTGTTTTAGGTATTGATGTTTCTTCAGCCATTTTGCGGTGTATGAAGCGTCCATTTATCGGATCTCTTTTTCTTGGTCCGTAGCAATTGTTCACAGTCGTAGACTGTAATTGAATCATAGAGAATGAGCATTTATTTTTTGATCCTGTGTATAGAAGAAAATGTACGACTTATTATACAAAATAGTCATTAGTTTATTATATACACGTAACTCTCTTGTTTATATTTATAAAGAGATCTGGATAGGAAAGTAATAGAAAATGCTATAAGATTTAAGTACTACTATAGCCTATTCTTACAATAGAGTTCTCATATTCTTTGGTGATATCCGTTAAGTAAATTCTTTACTCCTTTGGAATTCTCATATTTGAGGTGTTATGTCATTTTTTGAGATAGCCGATATAAGACTTGTGGTCAATTGGCATATATATGGAAATAGTGTTTCCCGTATAAGGGGGCATGATGTCATGGCCAAATTCTTTAAAGAGGTCGTGAGTGTAGTAAGAAGTGACTCATTACAAACCCATGAGTGTAATCATTAGTTCGTCGTCCATCATGTAGGCCATATTCTTGATGGGATACTAAGGGAACAAATCTCTAATGAAATCATCATTTTGTATGAGAGGCTCGGGTATGGATTTTCTCATTCTTTGATATTGGAGAGTGGGACCCATGGAGTCTAAGGACTATTGGTGGGAGACGTTCGAGTTTATCAAGAAGCCATATATAGAGTATTATAGGTGAGCCACTTTTGTTCATGGTGGAGGAAAGAAGGAGTCGTTTAATCCCATTAGTGTTTCTACTAGGATGAGGCATGAGGGGTCTTTGTTTACTCTATGCTGATGGTAGGCTACATTTAAGATTTTGGAGAATGGTTTGTCATCTTCCTAGTTACGATCATCATTGACGAGCCCAAGGTTAAAGAAGATTTTTCATTTTTGACTTCTATTTTAGTCCATTTTTGGAAGTAAATGGTAGCCTTCTTTAGGATACTTTCGGCTGTTATTTTAGTATATTTGTATTCTTGTTGCAGGAGATTCCTTAATAACATTGATTATACAAAATATTTGAGGTATAAAATATTTTTGTTGTCTATCATTAAGATAGCTCCAAATTATTTTATGGTAGGGCACATTTGTCTGTCTCCCATGAACAAAGTTTTGGAGACAGGGCTCCATCTCTTTTACATTTATATCTTGAAGTTCTTATTTGTCTTGAAATAGATGAACATCATGATAGGAGTTGGTCCATAAATCCTATGATTTCACTCGTTTTCATGGAAGCTTTAAATCCAAAGAATTATCTCGGTATCGCTCAACATAGACATTGTCTACGATTTGACGCACAAAAACAATTTACAAACATGCTTTTGTTTTGAAAATGAAACATACTCACATATGTTCATTTAGACTATACATGCATACAAGTAATACATATATAGTAGTCACATAATGGTTTTAGTTACGAGTTTTAGTTGTTTGAGCACTATAATCCCTAGAAAAACCCTTTTCGGTTTTCCGTGGAAAGCTCGAGGTTCGAGAAATTTCAACATGAGTTTATGTGTCAGGAATTTTTTTTTAAATTAAACATTATTTTAAAAGATTTTCAAATGATTCATGACATCTTTTGAAATTAATTAAAAACAATTAATTTGGAGTTCAATTTTAAATAACCCAAGGATTTGGGTTATCAAATTCCAATTTGATTTTTTAGTAAATCTATTGTTTAAATTAATTAGAAATAATTAATTTAAAAGATTGTTTTTTAAAATTAATAAAAATTGCATATATATACAAACGTATTGCCTAGAGTTTCTTTTAGTTCATAGTTTGGTGATACTCGGGAAAGGGTTTTCCTTCCTAAAAATGGCATACATATCCTCCCTGCCCGTTTTAAAAACGGTCTATACTTAATATTTTGGTTTTTAAAAATTGGTTGTATAACGTTTTGTTTTAACCAATTATTCTTCCTGTCGGGTGTGATATTCCTCAGTCGGGGTGCAAGGGGCTCTCATTCTAGGGCTAAGAATCCTCAATCAGGTGTGAGATTCCTCGGTCGGGGTACGTGGAGCTCTCAGTCATGGGCTAAGTTTTCTTGGTCGGATATAGGGGAGGGGTTGATTTTCTTAGTCAGATATCGAACTCATGTCAAGATCTAGGCCGGTCGTCAAGAACATAAAACTACATGTGGGCATGGGAGCTCCGCATAGTCTCGAGAATCATTTATAATATTATCCCGATGTATAATTCATTTGGGGTGATGTTCCATTCAATTAAAAATGTTGTAAGACAACAGAAACGTGTTTTTGATTTTTAAAGCTTAATGAAGTGCAAGGAGCTTGACAATAGCTTCCTTATATCTTATAAGACCGATTGAAACCAAAATATGAAGACTGATTGTTCATTATGACCAATTCAAGAACTAAAAATTTTAACTTTGTTAAAATTTTAGTTTTTTATCAAACATGATTGGGATTTCTTGGAAGTGGTTTGACTCCTAACATCCTTAGAATCGTATTAAAAGGTTTTGGGGTAGCTACAAGAAAACCCGATTTTGAAAATTTCAAAATCAAATTTTGGTAATTTTGATTTAGATCGATTGATTCAGATTTGTTTCGATAGAAATCTTATAAAAGATCTTAGGACCGTTTTCCAATAAAAAAAATTAAATAATCAAGTAGTATATGAAAGTGATCGAACTAAAATGTAAAAATTTCAATTTAAACTTGTAAATTGAATTACAATAAGATTGGAAGCTTACTGTGATTTAGAGAAATGAGAACACTTGAGTGTTCCGTCCACATTTCTTTAGTGATTTGTTGCATCTGGGCATTCCGTCAGCGCTCGGGCTAACGGTTTAAGGCGCGCGTTAGTCGTTTCACTACTTTGGGCACGCATGCTTCCTATATTGTAGCGGGAGACGCGGCTAGCTGTTATGCGTTGGATGAGTTTTCAGTTCTCACCAATTGTAGTAGGGTCTACTACACTAAATCTTCCCAATTTTGGCTACAATAGGTCACAATCTATTTTCAGCTCTAGAGATTGTTTGAAATTGATTTTTTTTCTTTTATGCACTTGGCTTATTTTTCATCTACAAAATATTTTTAATAAATATGATATTTATTGTGCACATTTTTTACATTATTTTTTTATTTTATTTTTGGAGTTTTATAAATAATATATTTAGGATTAAATGGATACACATTTATCTTAAATTATTATTTATTTTGATCTATGACCCCTTAAAATTAATTTAGGATAAAAGGAATACACCATTGATCACAAATTATTTAATTTTTTTATGATTATTTTTTTTAGTTGACAATTATTTTAATTAATTGGGGTTTAATTATTCAAATTAATTATTTAATTGTGTTTTTGACTTAAAATTTATAAATTTAGTATGTAAAATTTTAGTGTTTACAATATTATATATATATATATTTAAAATTATATATTAATGAAAATTAATATATTCATATAATTTATTTTAAAATATATTATTTTTTAATTTAAATAGTTTACTAATAATTAAAATTATATATTAATAAAAAATTATTAAAATTCATATATTCATATGATTTATTTTAAAATATATCATTTTTTAATTTAAATAATTTATTAATATTTAAAATTAAATTAAGAAATATATATATACTATACATATAAAATATTAATTATTAAATAATATTACAAATGCAAAAATAAATAAGTTTGGCGTATATAAGGTGAATAATATTTACCCAGCTTTATCGATTACATAAGCTGAATAAATGTATCATCGAATAAGCTAAATAAGTTGGCATCAATAAGTTGAGAATAAGTTGAATTAAACTAACCCATAATTAATTAAGTCCAGATCCTCTACTACCAATTTCGGTGTTCTCCTGTTCCGGACCAATTAGAATGTAACGTTATTATTTTATTATTAAATAAGCTTCATTAATGTAAAACCAAGGCTGAGAAACGCAATGCAAATAAAGGAAGTGAGTTTTTTACATCAAGAAACGTTATTCAGTGAAGCTTGTTTCACTTCACTCCGCTTCATCACTGTAAATATAATGTAAAATATATATAAACGTTAATGTAAAATCACTAACGCATTAATGTAGAAACATTTATATGTTCATGTAAAAACATTTATGCTTTAATATAAACCCTAACAGAGAATAAAAATTATGTAACAAACGCTACCTAATGACGCTTGTTTCACTAGGTATTTACAGCCAAAAGGAGTGGAACAAGCGATACCTAGTGAAGCTTGTTTCACTAGGTATTTACATCACTGATAGAAGTGGAACAAACGTCAGGTAGTGAAACACCTTGTTTCACTAGGTATTTACAGCGTTGAAATGAGTGAAACAAGCGCGACCTTGCTTCACTATATATTTACAACACTGATATGAGTGAAGCAAGCACTACCTAGTAAAACAAGCTTCAATAGGTATTTACATTAATCAATCACTCATTTGTGTTTGCTTCACTTTTACTTAAATAAATAGAATTTTTTCTATTGCACTCTCCCACTATTACTTTCTCTCTCGTCGATTTTTCAAACCTTAGCACGAATCTTCCCCACTACAATCTTCTCGTGAAAATGACCTTTATTGGGGTGACATCGAAAGATTTTTGTGGTCTTTCGGATGATGCATTATATGCAAACTTGGATCCCTTAAAGTGTGTAGCGACTTATTGTTGGACATTTGTGATTTCTCTATTATAAATGTCCGTCGGGTTTTTGCCTTTTTTTACAAATTCATGTTAACCAGATCTGCAAGAGACTGTTCATCTTCTTTACTGATTTTAATCGTCTTCCCAAAATGTTTGAATCAAACCATATGTTAACCAGGTAAAATCCTAAAAAAAATTCTCGTATTTCTTAACATGTACAATGGCGGTCTCTTTAACAACTTATACAGTTTTCTATTTGATGACTATTGAGAAAGATCCATTTAAACTTCTATCTTTCAAAGTATTTATTTATTTTGGAATTGCAGATTATGTTTATTGATTGACAAGCATTTCCTTAAATAATTTATGCTTTCTATCTCGGTTGGTGACAGGTTGTTACTACTCCAATTGTTTATCTCTCTCTCTATATAGAATCTTCTAACGGAAACCTGATCAAAAGGTAATGAACTGTAGCCTTTGTTCTTCTCCCTCATAATCAAACAAATTCTTCCGATGATAATTATTAATCCATTTTAGGATTATTATTTTTAATAGATAGATTTGAGAGGTGTTTGGAAACTTGAGAAGCTTATTGTAAGTTACTGAGCAGAGGCATCATATTTGCATTCTTCTTTCCCTTCCCTTCCCTTCACTTAATCAATTTACTTTGTTTGTTTGATATTAAATTGTAACATGACCTGATCGTACCACTTTCGTCATCCATAAATGAAAAGGGCGTTCATAGAATCTCAACTTCCCAAATTTAGACAGAACAACCCTCACCTGAAAATTCTAACAGAGCTCATTCACGACCAACATTCACATTTAAATTTGGCTTCTTCAGTAACAACTCACCCCCTCTATAAACCCAAAAATCTTCTTCTTCCTAATAACTACATTTGTTTAGTAAGATAAGATTCACTAATAATATTTTGTGTAAGGAATAAGAACTAAAAGGTTGTCTATGTTAATAACATGACACCAAAAGATATACTTAATTATGCAACGAAGCTACGAAATGGATTAGAAAGAAAAATATTGAAGCTCAAGACCCGATATGCACTTGTTGAATTTTAAACTAATTACATTAATTAAATGGAAATGATAATTTGGATAAATAAATTAAATTTAATTTAATTCAAATAAATATAAATTTATACTAAATTCAAATGTGAATTTTTGGTGAAATTTAATGGTAATGGATAAGATTGAATGCCAAGAGTTTTGAAATATTAAGAGTCTAGGATTGGTAGTCGTTGGATGAATTATCATTAGTTGGATTGATAAATGAATTTATTGTGATGTTTAATTTCTAGCTATAAATATCCCTTCATACGGGAACTCTTCACATATCTTATATCTATTTTCACTTATTTTATTATCTCTCTAGAATTTGAAAGGTTTTTTCTTTGTTTTCTTGAGTGTTCTTTGATTTCTTTATTCAGTTGAGTGTTCTTCTAGTTTTTCACCCAATCGATTGTTTTTCAAGTTTTTCACTCAGTCGAGTGATCTTCGAGTTTTTGACTCGTCATATTTCCGTTGAAACTCGGTGATCGATTCAGGTACTAATAGGATCGGTGACACCAATAGAGACGGGGGTCTGACTATTGATGACAAATTCTGGAAAACGTTTTGATAGAAATTTTGTTAAAGATTAATATCTCTTTCTATTCTTCACAAACCATTGCCAACTCTTGAAGCGATTCAAGTGCGGAAACGTTTGAAGCCAAGAACCAATGAAAAAGGAGAAAACATAATGTAAATGACACAACAATTTGTTTATGGATGTTCGGAACAAACTCTCCCACGTCACCTATTCTTCCAACCACCGGAAGAATTCACTATACTTCTTTGAATCAAATACAGTTTACTGGCTAGCTAATTGTTGAACAGAACAGACTCTGTTCAACTTACAATATATTTAAGAATTTCACTCAACTACAGAGATTTTGATTCTCTCTCTTGAGGTTGAAGATTTACATATCAGAAAGTGCAAAGGTATGAGATTCATAGAAGGTAAAGCTTATGAAAATCAGTACACTGGTGATACATTTTTTTGCTCTAATGAAAACTCTTGTAAAAACTTCCTTATCAACCGTTGTCCTTGAGGATCTATATATAGAGGAGAGTCACCAACGGTCGAATCTTCTTGATGGACACGTGGCAAGCGCCCATTGGAATGCCTCCATAGTACACGAGTACAACAGGCTCTATGCACAAGGATCGTGGTCGTACCGAACTAATAGTGCGCCAGATATTCTTCTAGACCTGTCCTGTAAGGAACAAGTAGTGGAAAGAATATTTACTTGCGTGGAATTCATTTATTGGATGCAACTGACTATCGTACTGATCTACACAGATCAGTGGAGCAGGAGCAACATATATCTAGTTGATCGTGGGTAGACAAATGCTAACTTCAAGCAATTGTTGAAGAGAGGCATTAGACGTGATCCATTAGACTACCAAGTCTAAGGAAGTTATATGCCCACGTCTAATAGCGAGATCCATTAGACCACCAAGTCCAATGGAGTTAGACGGCACGTCTAACTACGTTTCACTTCAGACTTGTTTGAAGGAGTCAGACTCCAGCGTCTAACTTTCATCTGTTAGACTGCACGTCTAACTACGTATCTGTTAGACTGCACATCTAACTATGTATATGTTAGACTATACGACTAACTACATATCTGTTAGACTGCACGTCTAACTACGTATCTATTAGACTGTACGTTTAACTATGTATCTGTTAGACTGCACGTCTAACTATGTATCTGTTAGACTACACGTCTAACTACGTATCTGTTATACTGCACGTCTAACTATGTATCTATTAGACTGCACGTGTAACTACGTATCTATTAGACTGTACATCTAACTACACATCTGTTAGATTGCACGTCTAACTACGTATCTGTTAGACTGCACGTCTAACTACATATTTGTTAAATTGAACGTCTAACCACGTATCTGTTAGACTGCATGTCTAACCACGTATCTGTTAGATTGCACGTCTAACTACGTATCTGTTAGACTGCACGTCTAACTACGTATCTGTTAGACTACACGTCTAACTATGTATCTATTAGACTGCACGTCTAACTACGTATATGTTAGACTGCACGTCTAACTACGTATCTGTTAGACTGCACGTCTAACTAGCAACACGTCTAATTAGCATATTTTCGATGCACCTGCACAAAAACAATTAGATGGCTTAACTTCATTTTTATTTAAGTTTTACTAATACATCATTAAAATATCGTTAGTCAAACTAATTTGACCCAACAATTTCCCCTTTTTTGATAATGTTAAAACTTTGTACAATTAAGAAGATAAACACTCATCAAGTTAAAGTAAGAATGACATTTGTTCACAAACGTTAAGCATAATTACCAAAAACCAAATTCCAAAAGCCAAGTTCCAAAAACCGAGTTCAGAATCTAACGAAAATAATTTAAAAGAAAAAAGATTATTGTTCTTTCCTTTAAACGTTTGGATGAGCAAACTCTTCACCAGTTAGTAGGTTGCGAAATTGAGGGAGAGCACGGCCACCTCTTCCACCACTTTTTCCACCTCGGTCACTACCGCAACCTCCACCTCTTTTGGTTGGTCTGCAACCTCCTTCATCAACAACTTTTATTTTAGACCTGGTGCATGTCGAAGCACCTCCACTTAAGTTACTACTTCCACCTCCTCTTGAGTTTCCTTCCCCCTTTTTAACATTATCAACGTCAAGGGCAAGAAGGCTTTTCTCTTTATGAGCTACAACTTCAGCATTTTCTACCGCTTGAATTAATCTGGCAAAGGAATCAACTTGTTCCATTCGTTCAGCATCAGCTATATTCATATGATTGGTTAACTCAACCATTTGACCTTGAACCCTATTCATTCTAGCCATAACTTCTTGATGAAGAAGAATGTTAAATTCCCTTTCACAATCAAACCTTTCGGACTGCCATTTGAAGAAGTTCTTTTCAAATTTGGAATAGGTGTTGTTGAGGATGTTGATCTCATAAGTGTTCCTCTTCATGGTCTTCTCCATTTCTTTCTGAGTTTCAAGAAGAGAAGATAATTCTTTCTTGTTGGATCTTTGACCCTTCTTAAAAATCATCAATTTGGAATGCATATCCAACATATTCTTCTGAAGAGTGTTCATCATCTCTACCATAGATTTTAACAGCTTTGCCCCTCCAAGAGAGGTTTCTTCAGTGGATGACACTTCGTGAGAGTTGGCAGGAGCGGTTTGAATGGGACTAACATGAGTATGAATCTGCATAGACTACTCTGGTTCATCTGCCTCAGAATCATCTTTAGACTTTTCTTCATCTCTGTTAATATCTTCACACACCTTAAGAATCTGTTCCGAAGGTCCTTCGGAGTGAAGAGGTAGCTCGACAACTTTTTCATAGATATTCGGGGTTGTTATCTCAGGAGAGGATAGAGGAGAGGGAGAGCCGGGAATGAAGAATTGTGATATCGGTAGTCCTTCTGACGACTTATCATCATTGTCTTGTTCCTCCTCAGATCGTGCTTTAATAGGCTGATTAGCTTCAGCCTCCTACAATGGAGACTTCTTTGTTTCAAGAACAGGGGATTCCCACACATTTGATTCCTGAACTTTTGTTTGAATAAGTTCGGCATTATTCTCCTCCTCTTCAATGATTGGATCAGGTTGAATGGGATTCTGAGTCTGATCAATACTAGACAAAGCCAGAAGATATCTTCAACAAACACATTTCCCAGTTCAATGAGGTGAGCAACAGCTTGCTCATCTTCCGGAAAGATTAAGTCATTATCTTCAAAGAGTTGCATCTATTCATTTTCATCTGAAGAATTTCCAAATGGATTCACCCCTGAACAGTCGGCTTCATGAACATATCAGAGGACAGTTGAGATATAATTTTGCATGATTTCGTCAAGTTTCTTTAAGGCCTTTTCTTCTGCATCATCATTTCTTTCCATTGGATTGAAGTTTGCCTTTCTTGCTTCGAGCACAGGAGAAAGAGATCGTCCTCTGAGATTGACTTCAACTAGTTCCTTCCTCTTTAGAGCTTCATAGACCTCAAAAGTTTTATCCCATTTCAACATTTGGACCAACTGGCTCAACAGTTGGCCCAGCGGCAAGTTCTAACACAAGAAAAAAAAACAGACATTTTTTGTTCCAACAGAGGAACACTAAACTTAGGCACTTCGGCCTGAGAGGAATGAGGGGTTACCTTCGATGAAGCTTTGGATGACTTAGACGCCCTAGACGCCTTTAACTTTTCTCCTTTTGAAACGGAAGATTTCGCCGTCTTTTTCAACTAGCTAGCGGAAGGAGAAAGAGGAGACATTGGGATGGATGCAAGTGCAGATGAACATTGCTTTGTTTTGGAATCGACCACCCCAGAATCTTTCTTTGATGAGCTTTTCTGGCTATTAGAGCTAGCCTCCGATTCGTTTATGGTTCTTTCTCTTTTAGCCCCCGTCGAAAGAATAGATGCGGCTGATTGCTTGGAACGAGTGACGGATCTTCCACTCGTCTATTAGCTAGACGCGCTAGAGAAGGACTCCTTAGAGTTCTTCATTCGAGTGAGAGTGTTGGCAACGGTGAAGATGTTGAACACACAGCTAGTATGAATAGCCTCTTTTTCTCCCATAGGAACCCCTAAATGTTCCAACAATCGTCTGAGTTGGGCAGCAAAGCTCACACTTTCTTTGTTCTTAGAGTCAATTAACCCACACAGATTTAAGAAGAGCGTCGAAGCCCAGTTGACTTGAATGCCCTTAGAGATAGTCGTCATATAGTCAAATCGATCCTGACTATATAGATGAAATGAACCCGCTCTTCCTTGAAGAGCCTTTGCAACAATGTGTTTAAAAGAATAAAGTGGGGTTTGAGAACTTTCTTACTCCCATTTATCCTGATTTCTGAACCGTCGGCTGAGAATGCAGTCTTCATTTCCGTGATAATTTCCGATGGAAGATGAAGATTGGACGTGTGGCCCTCCGATGGAAGTTCAAAAAACTCCGCATAAGATGCCTCATCAAAAGATATAACCGTTTTGTTCACTATTGCTGAGATAGAATCATCAACCATTGTTTTCGTTTTAAAGAACTCTCGGACTTCCTTCTCGTAGAAAATAAATGAGCCACCGAGATACTTCCCGAGACTGAAATACTCCAAAGATCTGAACATGTCGACCACCTCCTCTAGATCGAACGCATACACCGAGGCGAAATCCACCTGCAAAGTATAATGACCGAGGGTAATCTTCTTGTTGGCCATTTGATAGAAGATGAACAGACTCAAAAATTCTTAAAGAGAAGTTTGGAGAAAGCTAGGGTTCTTGAGAGATTTGAGAGCGTAAACGTTTCAATCGCATGCAAGATGTCCTTAAATAGACTTCGAAGAGTCGCATGGCTTAATCATCACTTTTCATAAGGGTAGGACCCATTAATTAATGTTAGACGTCTTTTCCCACGTAGTCATCATTAATTTTAGAGGTATATTAGTCATTCTCTTTTAACTTGAAAGACACGCGTCTTCATGTTATTTGAAATTGAATATTTTTATGTTTGAGCGGGAAAGTTAGATGACACGGCATATAGGACAGTTGTCCTTGATCAGTCTAATAACACACATAGTTAGACGTTTTTCTTACTTCTACAGTCTAAGTGATCTAAGCATCTATTAGATGCATGACGTCTAATTACGCATTAACAACACATATTAGACGTGTGTTTGGTTAGACGTGAACATCCAATTTCTCTTTTCTTATAAACATCTAAGCGTCTATTAGACTATAACGTCTAACCGCGTAGGTTATTAACCAATACACTTTTACTTAGAGTCAAAGAGTGTATAAGTAAAAATACGTCTAAGTACATGCTTTTTCGTTTAGACGACCTCGTCTAATAAACCGATTAAGGTTTTAGTCTGCGTGGACCTTTATTTATATAATAAATTTCCCTCTCAATTTATGCATGTACAAAATGAATAAATAAATATTTTGAGGTCCTTAAGACCAAAAATATTCTTAAGACAGAAAACACTTAGTCCTCAGGAATGGCAAGAGCCACTTTTGATATTCTAGAACATATACTCAGAAGAGTATGCTCCAAGCTTCCTTCCTGCAGCTTCCATGTATCACATACACAAGAAAATATTTACAAACCTTGGTACCCATATTCACTTGGGTCCTCGATCAATCAGTCCCTTAGGAAATATATATATAATAATAATAATAATAAATTTCTTTCTTTATTCATATCAATTATTTTAAAATATATTATTTTTTATTTTAAGTTATTTATTAATATTTAAAATTATATATTAACTAAAATTTATAAAAATTAATATATTAATATAATTTATTTTCAAATATATACTATTTTTTTTAATTTTAATCATTTATTAATATTTAAAATTAAATAAATAAAATATATATAACATTATATATATATATATAATATTAATTAATATAAAATATTATAAAAATAAAAAATAAATAACCTGGACATATAAACTAAATCAAACATACCCAAGCTTAACGATTAAATAAGTTGATATCATATCAAACATACATGAGAATAAACTGGATAAGCGGACGTTAATAAGCTGAATCAAACTAGCCTAACATCTCTCATGTTAATGAGATTTGTAAAATAATAAGAATGAACAATATATGCGTTATGTTTTAAAGGAGAAAAGTGAATAATGCTTGAAATAGAGCTTTTGGTCCTCCAAAGCCTTTGTCTTCCTCTCATGCTTCTTTCCTCTATTATTAATGTTATTCTGCTCTTCCAAAACCTTCATCATCCTCTCCTCCTTCATGTTTGCAAACCTTGAATCTAGTGTTTGGGTCTCTACTTCCTTAATACGTTCACTTTTGTCTTCGGCTTCTTCTAATGCAATGTATATAAACAAACAACAATAAATCTCAATGATTGAATACATGGAAATTACAACTTAATTTTAATTCTCTAGGTTCACTACTATAGAATCAACTATATATAAAGTTGTAAATTGAAATTCATCAGGCTTAGTCGGGAGTATTAGAGGGAACATCCCATTAAAGATTGTTGTAGCATTCTATTAATGTCCATGTATTCTTTGCATCCTCTCATTTTCTATTAAAAAAATAAACAAAAAAATTAAGTGAGAATAAGTTTGTGAAGAGGATTAATGAACATAAATAAATAGATAGATACATGTTCAAGACAACATAATCAAAGGTTCGTTGAAGAGAATTCAAAATTTTTATCATTCAAGAAATTGTTAATTTTATATGCAACTAAATCTAAATGGTCAGTTGTACTAACCATAACTTTACCAATGTATTCTTTCAAAGTTTTCACCTCCATTTCTACTTCCACCATGCAATACCTAAAATAAATACAAAAACAATGATTTAATAATATATTATAATGTTCTGTTATTATCAAAGAGATGAATTAGAAAATTTTGCATCTCTTTAAAGAGACTTGATATACCTAAAGTAGATTATTATTGATAATAGATATCTAATAAAAATGATAGACAGACGGGAAGAGTAATCTTATCTTACATATGTTGGTGAGAATCGCAGTAGAACAAATAACAAACATTCATTATACCTTTCATTCTCACATATCTCACAACATATATAATCTTCCTCCTGTCCATGAGAAAATAAACAAATTTCTGAGTTACATAGTAATAATATTGATGAACAATAAATGATATGAAGTATTTTTATCGCAGTAGTTGTTAAAGAAAGTCGGCATTATACATATTAAGAAATAAGAGAAGATCTTCTAGAGTTTTACTTGGTTAACAGACGGCTTCATCCGATCACTTTAGGAAGACAATTAAAATCAAAAAAGAAGATGAACAATCTCTTGCAGATCTAGTTAACCCAAATCTACAAAAAAAAGGCACAAAACCCAACAGACGATTCCCAATAAATAAATCGAATATGTCCAACAGCAAGTCGATACACACTTCAAGGGATCCAAGGTTGCATTAATATCATCCCAAATACTACAAAGAACCTTCGACGTCATCTCATCAAAGGTCATTTTCGCGATAAGATTGTAGAGGACAAGATTCGTGCTAGGGTTTGAAAATCAATGAGTGAGAAAGTAAAAGTGGGAGTGTAACTGAAAATTTTCTATTTATTTAAATAAAAGTAAAACAAACGCAAATGAGTGATTGATTAATGTAAATACCTATTGAAATTTTCTTCACTAGGAAGCGCTTGCTTCACTTCAATCAGCATTGTAAATACCTAATGAAGCAAGGTAGCACCTGTTTCACTCCTTTCAGCGCTGTAAATACCTAGTGAAGCAAGTTGTTTCACTAGCTAGCGCTTCTTCCACTTCTATCAGCGATGTAATACCTAGTGAAACAAGCTTCATTGGGTAGCGCTTGTTCCACTCCTTTTAGGTTATAAATACGTAGTGAAACAAGCTTCACTAGGTACCGCTTGTTTCATCTTTCTTATTTTCTAGTAGGGTTTACATGAAGGTATAAATATTTTTACATTAATGTTTTAGTGATTTTACATTAATTTATATATATATATTTAATATATAATTATATATTTTACATTATTTGCAATGATGAAGTAGAGTGAAGTGAAACAAACTTCACAAAATAGCACTTCTTGATGAAATATGCTCACTTCTTTCTTTTGTGTTGCGCTTCTCACTTCTCAGCTTTGGTTTTACATGAATGAAACTGATTTAATAATAAATTAATAACGCTTCATTCTGATTGGTCCGAAACAGGGGAACACCGGAATCGGTAGTAGAGGATTTGGACTGCCCATAATCAAACGCATTTTGTGTTTAAACTCAATTTTCTCTCTATCTTCTTTCTTAACGTTTAATCTTATAATCTCAGCGTTTTTCTCTCTAATCATTTTATTCATTCTCTCTCATCTATTTCATTTATTTTAATTATTTTATTAATTCTCTATCATTTATTTCATATATTTCTAGTTATTTTATTAATTATCTCTCATCTATTTATAATTTTTATATATTAATATTAAATTATTTTAATAATAAAATATAAATTGTTAGGATCGGGATCGACGATGAAGACTAGAGTCTCACAAAGTTGAACGTTTACACACATTTTGTTTGATAATAACCCTGTTAGAGGTTAATATCAGTTTTCATTCTTCGCAAGACATCACAGACTCTTAAACCGAGTTCAAGTGCGGAAATGCCTGTTTCCGAACTCCTAGTACACGACACTCTGTTGAACAAAACAGATTCTGTCAACTTACAATACTGAAATCTCACACAGAAAGAATAATATTTGAGTTACAGGGTAATAATAATCTTAGCAAACTTGAGATAATAAAATGCTTGAAAGCTTGAGTTGGTTCGCGAGAGAGATTGCCAAGAAAAGCTAGTATTGCAAATTGATCAAATAGGAATTTGGTAAATGTTTCATAATATGCTCTTAAGGCCATACAATTCTTTATCTAGTTTAAAAACATGGTTCATCAAAGTAGGATTTTTAAAACCGAGAGGCTACTCAACGTAGACCTCCTCATTAATTATTCTGTCAAGAAAGGCACTCTTAACGTCCATTTGAAAAATCTTGGAGTTTTTAAAAGCAGCAAAGGCTAGAAAGAATCGAATGGCCACTAATCTGGATTTATTTTTCGTAACGAAACCATCTTCATTAAGTTTGTTGTGAAAGACCCATCTGGTTCCAATGACAGATTGATTAGCTAGTCTTGGAACCAAATGTTATACTTTGTTTCTTTCGAACTGGTTTAGCTCCTCTTGCATTGCAAGGATCCTATCTAGATCAGGAAATGCTTCGTCAACCTTCTTAAGCCAATCTGAGAGATGAAAGCAGAGTTCGCATACTCATCTAACAACTGATGTCTGGTCCTAAGAGGCGTAGAGGGGTTACCTATAATAAGCTCAGGAGGATGATTTCTATTCCATTTGAAGTTTGGTCCTAAAACATTTTTTGACCGACCAGTTGGCTCTAAGGGATCTGACCGAACGGTTTCCTGGAGAATAGTCGTCCGGTCAGATGAATTTGCATTATCTAGACTATCAGCCACCTGCTGAAATACAGTCTAGTCTTGTTGAGCTTCAAAATTTTCAGTCGTCTAGTCAGAAGGAATGTTTTGGTGAACCAGGACTTCATCTTCGCTATCAAATTGGAGAGTGGCAGCCTCCAGTCTGTTAGAAAAAAATCAATGGGTACAGTGATGTTACTTTCGATAGATTTATCAAACACAACATGTGATGATTCTTCAATAGTTAAGTTTTGCTTATTATAAACTCTATAAAATTTACTAAATGAGGAATATCCTAACATAATACCAATATCGGATTTGGCATCAAAAGCAAATGATTCTTTCCATTATTATGAATGTAACACTTACAACCAAAGATCCTAAAATAGGGAACAAACTTTTTCATGGTAAATTTTATAAGGCGTCTTATTAAATCTCTTATTAATAATTGATCGATTTTGAGTATGACAAGCTGTGTTGATAGCCTCTACCTAAAGCTTTTGAGACAATCCGGAGTCGGCTATTATTGATATAACTGCCTCCTTAAGGGTTCTATTTCTCCTTTCAGCCAATCCGTTTTGCTGTGGAGTTCTGGTACTAGACAACTCATGTATAATACCAGACTCCTCAAGGTAAGAAGACAGAGTCCTGTTAGTGAACTCAGTACCCCTATCACTTCTAATTTTAATTATACTTACCAATTTTTCATTTTGCACTCTTTTAAGCATTTTAATAAAGTTAGGGGTAGCTTGATCTTTAGAAGCTAATAAAATAACCCAAGTAAACTTAGAGTAGTCATAAATAATTACTAAGTTATATCTCATGCCTCCTAAACTTGTTACCTTGATTTGACCAAAGAGGTCCATATATAAAAGCTTTAATCACCTTTCAGACTAAATGTTTACTTTACTTTTCAAAGTTGATTTGATCTGTTTTCCCATCTGGAAAGAAAAACAAACTTTATGTTTAGAAAAATTCAACTTAGGAATGCCTACTACTAATTCCTTAGAACAGATAGTGTTAATAGTTTTAAAAATTAGGTGGTTAAGTCTCTTATGCCAAATTCAGTTTTGATCGTTCTTAGCTATCATGCAAATAAGATTAAATGATTTGTTTATTCAGTTGACTTTATAGACATTGCCTTGTCAATAGAGTACTTCCCTGTTGATCCTTGGTTATGCATACTTACTTATGGAATTCAATAAGATATCATATGTCACACATTTGACTTATACTAAGCAAGTTATAGTACAAATTTTCAACAAGTAGCACATTGTTTATGGTGAGGTTACCATGGACAATCTTACCCTTGGAGTTATCACCGAATGTGATTCTTGATCCAGATTCCTTTACAATATTGGTTAGAAGCTTGCTATTTTCGGTCATATTTCTTGAGCATCCACTATCCAAGTACCATTCTGAATCCTCCAGGCAACTGACCTGTTGAACCTGAAAATGAAACTATTTACATCCTTTGGTACCCATATTTAATTGGGTCCACATTTAATCAGTCCTTTGGGGATCCATACTTGTGTTACTTTGATGGATCTTTCAGTGTTTGTCTTAATAATTTTACTTGCATTAGGCTTGACATCTCTTTGTCTGCCTTTAGATGAGTCATGAGGTTTTGATGATGAATTTTGATTAGGCCTCCTTGTTCGCTTGTCATGTTTACGTCCAGCCGACCGACTAACTTTCCTTAGGATTAAGCCACCGTGACTTGTTAGTTGGATCCACATATTTTAGTTCCTTTTGAGTTATTGACTCATTTGCATCGTTAGTCACTTGAGTGTCAATTGAGGTACCCTTGACAAAACTTATAGAAGGAAGTTTGTCTTTTGTGGGTTTCAACTTCTTGCATAACTTGTCTATATTGTTGTTGTCATAGCCTAGACCAAATTTGCGTTTGACAGGCTTTAGTTGACTTGTCATCTAATTGACTAAATCCCCAGACTTCGTCAATACAGCGATCACATAGTTCGCTCTCTTGTCTTCTTTGGTTAACAGTTGAACTGTCTCCTTGAGCTTCTCATTCTCAAAAGATAGTTCATTTATTTTACCACTTATATTGTCTGGTTGAGTTGAAACGAGATCAGACAATTTCTTGTACTCAATGACCATGTCATTGAGTGTAGTAATTAGGTGCTCTCGAGTGAACTCTTCAGAAGCAAAGTCAAATACTTCTTCATCATTATCCATGAAGCACTTGATTTCTTCATCATCACTATCACTTGAGGAACTGGAGTCCGAATCACTTTCTGCCCACTTGCTTCTGCTTTCCGCCGTCAGCATCGCTTTTTTATCCTTCTTATGCTTGGATGATTTATGATCCTCCTAATGTTTTTGATCAACAGGCTTCTTGTCATCTTTCCTTAGCTTCCGACATTCCGACTTGTAGTGACCTAAAGTTTCACAGTTGAAACATCGAATGTTAGCCTTATGATCATTAGAGTTATTATTGTTATTGAAAGATGGGTTGGATTGATTCTTCCTCATAAATTTGCCCAACTTCTTGACAAATAGTGTCATCGCATCTTCGCTGAGCTACTCAGCTGACTTGATGGGTGAAGAAACTATTGGATCCATAGAGGAAACCAACGCCTTAGTCGTGGTCGAAGATGAGGGCTCGACTTCATTCCTTGAGTTCATCTCGAACTCATGGGCTTTCAGATCGACAAACATGTCATGAAACTCCATTTTGTGGAGGTTTATGGACTCTGTTAGGATCTAGGTAGCCGCTGGAGGACTGGGGGTTGGACCGGTTAGCGGTTCTCACTCGGAGGGTGGTGGTTAATCCGGTTAGAGATTAACACCGGGGTTTCAATACTACACAACCTGTCACAAACCCTTGAACTAGGTTCAAGTGCGGAAGAGGTTTGCTTTCAGGTTGAAGCGGTACACGTTGTGTAATAGACAGGGCCGGTTTCGGATGATGAAGATTTGAGAATTGATGGGTCAGTTTCGGTAACCTGGTGAATCGGCTTGAGTAGAGTTAAGTCGGTTATAGTAGTACGGATCGGTTAGATATTGGAACCGGCAGAAAGCAAATGACAAGACAGATTTTATGGATGTTCGGAGATAAAAACTCATACGTCACCCCTTCTTCTCGAAACCGCGAGAAGGATATTCACTAAGGAATACAAATACAATCCGATCGAGACTTATTTCCTGCTCGATGACACCCTTACAATTTATACCGGAATTGTAAGCTACACACTTTAACTTTTGCACTTAGGCTTTCTAGAACAACACAGTCTTATCACTTGTAGAATAAATGCTCTTAGAGTTTCTCACTTGTCTCGCTGTATATATCTTGTCCCACCTTTACTCTTCTTCAACTGCCCCTTTTATAGGTGAAATATGACAACGGTCATATTTCACTGTCTTGAATCTGATTGGTTGGACAGGGGTGCAAAGGTTCAGTGATTCAGAGATTCAGACCTGCGGTCATTTCCTCAGACCTGATGGTCAACCTCAGACTTGGCAGTCTGTTCTTCCGGTATGTAAGACAAACCTGCTAGGTTTGTCTTTTACTCAATGTAGACACTGTCTGTTAGACAGTTGTCTGTACTTGGAAGATCTCCTTTCTGACTTATCCCGAAGTGGAAAGATCCGGTAGTATTGTCTTCTGCTGCCTGCAGACTTTCCTCAGACTTGTATGGATATGGAAATGTTCAGTCTGTTCCTTTGGTATCAGTCTCAACAGATACCCGAATTGTCTTCTTGTACAGGTCGGTCATTTGACTTAACCGGATGGCTTCCGGTACGAGTGATGTAACCGGACTTCTTCCGGTTAGTTGTGGCCGGTCGGCTGTCTGATGTTTCCGGTTTTAAGCTTTGGCCGATCCTTTCTTTGTGCGATCATGTTCCAAGTATTCTTGGTCGGTTTACTAGCTTGACCGGCTAGTTTTCTTAGCCGGTTCTTTTGTTTGTCCGGTCCGGTTCCTTGTTCCTGCATGGAAGGTTTATTTAAGTTAGGTTTATTTGAACCGGTCTAATTTTATCTAACAATTTCTCCCTTTTTGATTATTTTATTTAAAATTATCAAAATCATGTAAGTTTGCAACCGTAGGCCGGTTGTTTTGTTTGTCCGGATTTTTGAAACTGACTTAGGAGAATTTTTCGAATTTTGGAACGGTCTTATCTTATCTTATCAGACTCCCTCATCACCGTCGCCTTAATGTCTCAAGCACTAGGAAGAGCCTTCAATGCCTTGACGATGATTTCTTTGTTTCCATATACCTTTCCCAGAGTGGAAAGTTCAATGACAATGCTAGTGAAGCGTTCGTCAAATTCGTTCAGCGTCTCCCTGGGACGAATCTTGATACTATTGAACTTCTGAGTAGCAACCATGAGTTTATTCTCTCTTGTTTGCTCATTGCCCTCACAAAGTTGGAGAATTTTCTCCCATATTTCCTTGGTAGTGGAACATGCTTTGATCTTCCCAAACATGTTCTTGTCAAGAGTTTTGTACAGGGTGTTCTTGGCCATGTTATCAAGGTTGTCTTTCCTTTTATCTTCAGTTGTTCACTCATGTCGGGGCTCCTCAACGGGATGAGACACACCATTAACAGCAGTGGTGGATGAGCTGGCTTTCTAGATCTTCATCGAACCATTCGTAATGACGTACCACATGTCGTCGTCTTAGGAGGCCAGATGCATCTGCATGTGAATCTTCCAATCATCATACTCTTCATTGCATAACATGTGAGGCTTGTTGATGAAAGACATGATAATATCTGATTGCTTGAGAATAGAAACCCTCACTCTGATACAACTTGTTAGGAAAGGAGTAAACAATATCAGGGGGCTGACCAAGTATTGTTAACCGCGTCGACTTACACTTCGATATTATCTCTATTATAAGATAATATTTGTTTCAAGTTTTCACAAGTCTTCACAAACTCTTGAACGAAGTCAAGTGCAGAACTGTTTGTTTAGACTTGAAGCGATAGATAAAGAGTAGAAAGATTCGAAATGTAAAGAACACAAGACACAAAGTTTGTTTATGGATGTTCGGAGCAAACTCTCATACGTCACCCCTTCTTCTCAACCTTGAGAAGGATATTCACTAGAAGATTTGATTTGAATACAACAGTTACACAAACTCGGTCGGACAACTAGAATTAGACAATGCATGTTTCTAAACTCCTAGTACACGACACTCTGCTGAACAGAATAGATTCTATCAACTTACAATACTGAAATTAATAATATAATATTAATTAAATATATATATATATATATATAACATTATATATATATATATAATATTCATTATCAAATAATATGATAAATATAAAAAATAAATAAATTGAACATATAAGCTGAATTAAACATACGGAAACTTAACCAATAAATAAGTTGAAATCATATCAAACGTAACTGTGAATAAACTAAATAAGTTGGTGTCAATAAGATGAATCAAACCAGCCTTTAGTTAGAATAATAATTTTTATTTTAAATTTTAAAAAAAAAATATTGTACAAAGAAATTTAATACTCTTCCTAATTATTTTATAAGGCCTCGTTTAATTCGGCGTTAATAAGCCGCGTATGGGCGTCTGCGTAATAAGTTGCTACAATAACTTTGCATAATAAGCTCACACAAAAAATTACAATCAGACATATTTTTGCGTTTAAACTCAATTTTCTCTCTACCTCCCTACTCAACGTTTAAGATTATAATATTAGTGTTTAAGATTATAATCTCAGCGTTTTTCTCTCTCATCATTTTTAAATATTTTTTTATTCATTCTTTTTCATCTATTTCATTTATTTTTAATCATTTTATTCATTCTCTCTCATCTATTTAATCTCTTTCTAATCTTTTTATTCATTCTCTCTCATCTATTCCATATATTTATAATATTTTTATATAAAATTATTATAATAAAAAAACATACATTTAAATATAGGCCTTGTTCTCTTTGATTTTTTTAAAAACCTCATCCAAAATCAAATTTTCAATAATCATTTTTTAACAATCACATCGCTCATTTTATTAACTAAAATACTAAAATACTCTTTATTTTAAATTTATTTTTTATTTTATTCATATATATCAATACATTTTAAGTCTTTTTACAAAAAATAATCATCATCTCTTCAAAATCATCACCAATCCTTATTTTTTTTCTCTCTAGGTTTTTCAAAAACCCCAATCCGAAAAAGGCCATATTTTTATTTATTATTTATAATATATGTATCTTAATATATAAAATAATTAAATAAAATATAATATATAAATACACTTTGATATTTTTTTATTTATAATTATAATTTCAAAAATCAAATCTAGCCTTAATTTAATTAACTATCTAGAATAATGATGCTTAATTTTTAAAGTGTCTGAATTGTCGAGTGTTATGATTAATTTGGATATATATGTGAGAGTAAATGGATATTTGGGTCGGATGGTGGGTTGACATAAATTTAAAACGGTTAAAAATAAAATTAAAAATGTTATAACATTTTTATCGTAATATTTTTTCATGGTTTTATATTAGTACTCGTGCAAATTCGCGGGATACATGCTATTGAATAATAATATTAAAATATGTGAGAGAGCACAAAAATAAATTAATAATTAAAAGATTTGTTCATATAGAGGGAAGTGTGAAAATGTAAAAAAGATATATTATTAAATATTATTAAATATTTATATATATATCTATATATTATATCATATTTATATTAAATATATTTAAAATTATATATTTATAAAAATTAATATATTCATATCATTTATTTTAAAATATATTATTAATAAGTCATTTATTAATAATTAAAATTATATATTAACAATAAAATTATAAAAAATAATATATTAATAATTTATTAATAATTTATTTTCAAACATATATTATTTTTTAATTTAAAGCATTTATTAATATTTAAAATTAAATTAATAAATATATATATAACATTATATCTATATATAATATTAATTATTAAATAATATTAATTATTAAATAATATATTAAAAATATTAAAAATAAATAAGCTGGCGTGTAAACTGTATAAACATACCCAAATTTAACAATTAAATAAACTGAGAACATATCAAACGTACCTGAGAATAAGCTTGAGAATAAACTGAATAAGCTGACGTGTGAGAATAAGCTTAATCAAAGTAGCCCTAAAACTTTAGACATAAAGTAATTTTTTATATTTCTTTAAAAAAAAAAGTAAATTTATTATCAGTATACATGATCATTTTAGATAAGGTAAATCAGAATAATTTTTAAAAGGCTCAAGATTATTTAGGGCTAGTTTGATTCAGCTTATTGATGTTAGTTTATCCAGCTTATTTTTATTTTTAGGCACGTATGATCTCAACTTATTTAATAGTTAAGGTTGGATATATTTGATACAACTTATATGCCCAACTTATTTATTTTTAATATTTATAATATATTATTTAATAATTAATATTATATATAGATATAATGTTATATATATATATATTTATTAATTTAATTTTAATTATTAATAAATAATTTAAATTAAAAAATAAATTATATTTAAAAATAAATTATATTAATATATTATTTTTTACAAATTTTTGTTAATATATAATTTACTTATTAATAAATGACTTATATAAAAAAAATAATATATTTTAAAATAAATGATATGATTATATTGATTTTATAAATATATAATTTTAATATATTTAATATAAATATGATATAAAAAATATATAGATATATATATAAAATTATTTAATAATATATATTTTTTTTCACATTTTCACACTCTCCTCTATGACCTAATATTTCAATTGTCAATTTATTTTTATGCACTCTCACACTCTTAATATTATGAATTAATCTCAATTGTAATCAGTATTTTAAATAATTAATTAAGGATAGTTTGACTTCTAAAACTATAATTATAAATAAAAAAATATCAAAGTGTATTTATATTTTATATTTTATTTTATTATTTTATATATTAAGATACATATATTATAAATAATAAATAAAAATATATTTAAATGTATATTTTTTATTATAATAATTTTATATAAAAATATTATAAATAGATGAAATAGATGAGAGAATAAATAAAATGATTAAAAAAAGATTAAATAGATGAGAGAATGAATAAAATGATTAGAAATAAATAAAATATATTAGAGAGAATAAATAAAAAAATATTAAAAAATGATGAGAGAGAAAAACGCTGAGATTTTGAGATTATAATTTTAAACCGCTGAGGGGGAGGTAGAGAGAAAATTGAGTTTAAAAGCAAAAGTGTGTTTGATTGTAATTTTTTACGTAAACTTATTACGCAAAGTTACTGTAGCAGTTTATTACGTAGATGCGTATACGCGACGCTAAATCAAACTAGATCAGACTAGCATTTATCTTTTGAAAAAAATATTTCAAAATACAGTGAGTCATTCTAATAGTTTAGAATATATTTAGGTGTCTTAGTAAAAACATTCTAGATGATCTGATAAGGTTTTTGTACAAATAGGTCGTATGTGAATATTGTTAATTGGTCTTACCAAGTTGGGTTATTTGTGAATATTGCCCATGCCTCTAATTAAGTCCTTAACCCTATTCATGCATTCATGGCCTTGATAGATTTTAATTGAAGAAATAGGTTTTGTTTGGATTTAAATTATTTATACTATATTTGAGTTATTTAAATGATTATATTTATCATAAATTATTAAAAGTGGAGTTATTTGATAAAATACTTAAAAATATTAATATTTAATAAAAATATTATTTAAAAATAAATAAATAATATTTTAATTAATAAAATAATGAGTTGAAAATTATGTATATGTGTTCTTTAATTCTATCCTTCTTAAATTATGGCCTTGTTTGATTTGACGTGTTTATAAGTGGCGTATGATCTGCGTTTAAACACTCTTTTGCGTTTAAACTCAATTTTCTCTATACATCCCTCCTCGGCATTTAATATTATCCTCATTTTTAAATATTTTATTTTATTCAATTTTAATTATTTTATTTTTTTCTCTCATTATTTAATCTTTTTTAATCATTTTATTCACTCTCTCATTTATTCTATATATTTATAATATTTTTATATATGTATATAAAATTATTATAATTAAAAATTATATATTTAAATATATTTTATTTATTATTTATAATATATATATTAATATATAAAATAATTAAGCAAAATATGAAATATGAAATATAAATATAACTGTGATTTTTTTATTTATAATTATAGTTTTAGAAATCAAACTAGCATTAATTAATTATTTAAGAGTATTGATTATAATTAAGATGAATTAAACGTGACGGAAATGAATGATAATAAGAAAAGAGTGGGAGAACCTACGAATAAATTGACAATTAAAATATTGGGTTAAATAAAGCGTTGAAAAGGTAAAATATATATATATATATATATATATATATATATATATATATATATATAATAAATTACTTTTTTTATTTATATTATTTATTTTAAAATATATTATTTTTTTTAATTTAAGTTATTTATTAATATTTAAAATTTTATATTAAAAATTTTATAAAAATAAATATATTAATATATTTTGTTTTCAACATATACTTATATTTTTTAATTTAAATTATTTATTAATATTTAAACATAAATTAAAAAAAATATATAACATTATATATATAATATAAAATAAAATGATATATTTATTTAATCAAGCATTCATAAAATTATTAAATAAACTGATAAAATTATAAAATTAATTTTGATGAAATTAATATGGAAGGAAATCAATAAAATAAAAATCTAAATTACCTTTTATTTTAAATTATTAATTTTATTTTATTTAGATATTTTGGTTAATGAAATAAGTGATTAATTGTTGAGAAGTGATTGATTTTTGAGAAGTGATTGATTGAAAAATTAATTTTGAATGAAATTTTTAAAAATCTTAAAAAAAACAAAGCATAAATTTAAGTTAGTATTTGTTTTTCAAAACTATTTTTATTTTTTTCTGGTGTAGTGGATTATATAAAAACAATAGATGATATTGTAAATGGTAATGATTTTCTAATTTAAAAAAAAAAAAGTTAAAAAGATATTAATATATATAAATAAAATAAAAAAATATTTTAATATTTTAAATAATAAATTAATGAATAATTTCATTAATAATAAATGATTGAAATGATATTTAACTTGTTTATAATTATTTCAATAATTCGAACCTACCTAGGCCTCGTTTGATCTTTGGGTTATCGGGATATTGTCCGGGTTTCTTCTAAAAAAACCCATGTTTGATTAGATTAGGTAAAAATCTAGGTTTTTAAATTTTGTTCCTATTTTACCCCATCTCTCCCCCTCTCACACCTCCTCTCTCCCCCTCGCACACCTCCTCTCCCTTTATATATATATATATATATATATATATATATATATATATATATATATATATATATATATATATATATATATATATATATATATATATATATATATATATATATATATATATATATATTATATATTATATATATATATATATATATATATATATTATATATTATATATTATGATTAATAATATTTTTTAAATGAAATAATTTAATTTATATTAAAAAAAAATTTAAAATATAAATAAATATTAAAAAATTATAAATATATTAATATTAACTTTTATTAATATATAAATAAAAATTTAAATAAATACTAATTTTATAAATAACTACTATTATAATTTAAATATTACATCAAATAATATAATATATTATAATCTTATTTATATTATGTATTTATTTTTATTTAATATAACTAATATAAAAATTTTACATGAAATTAATGTTATAAGATAATAATTAAAATTCAAACAAATTTATTATAATATTTATTTAGAATAATAGTTTAAAGTTAGTTTATATTAAAAAAAAAATTATTTAGAAAAATTTAATTTAAATGAAATATATTTATAAATTAATTAATATTTTTATTTAAATATATTTCACTTTATTTTCTAATATAATTATTTATTTAAACTATTTAAAATTTAAATGGTATTTTAGATAATATAGTAGGTTATAATTTTATTTATATTTAATATAATTTTTTAAATAAAATAATTTATTAATTTAATTTATATGAAAATAAATTTTATAATGTAATAAAATAATATAAGATATATATATATATTATTTTTTATTAATATAAAATAAAATATTTAAGTAAAGATAATTTGGGTATTTTAATTAATAAAATGATTGATTTGATTTATGATGGGATTGTTGGGTTTTGGGATAAAACCCAAAAATCAAACGAGGCCCTATGCTATAGATAAAGTAAAATGAATTATAACTTTAATTGGAGTAAAATAAAAATAAAATTAATTTTATACCAGATTTTTGTAGAGAGTTTTTTGAATTTTATTTATTTATTTATAAAAATTATTTCTGTTACATTATTATTATTTTAATCAATCAATTAATTTTTAATTAATGAAAAAGATAAAATATTTTTACTTTATTTAATTAATAAAATATATTTTATAAATAAATTAATTAAAAATTAAAATAATCTATTTTTTTTTATCTAATAGTTTTTTTTTAACCAATCCTAAAAAACCAAAATAAATCAGAGTTAGAACGGTTAAGGGATACAATGGAAGATAGAGATGTCCTCGTGAAGGGGCAAACGGAGTTAATTGTGAGAGGACAACATAAAATACTAATAATAAGATGATGTTTGATGTTTCTTTTCTGACAATTTAATCATTGCACTTTCTTTTACTTTGCTTTTATTTTATTTTTGATTGATTGACCACTTGCAGTTGCAGTTCATTGCACTTGATGTGTTTGTTTAGCTATCTTACGACGGTTTAGTTGTTTCAGTAAACTGGGACCTTGATTGATGCAGATTCATTTGCATATAATTAAGGTCTCAATCAAAAATTGGTTAGTGTGACAGATAAGAGAGTGTTTGGATTGAGTTTATTAAAAATTAGATAGAGAAAAAAATAATTAGTTAGAATGATTTTGAAGAGTAATTGATAATTAATTTTGATAAAAAAATTTAAAATGTATTTTTATTCTCTTATCTAACTTTATATTACTAATTCATTATATAAAATAATAAAATATTATTTATTTTATCATTATATTTTTAATAGATTCTAATTTCTTCACCAAAAAATCTAATATTTCTTCAAAATTACCATTAATTATTATTTTTAAATAATTCAATATTTTTAATAATAATCATAATCCAAACAAGTCCTTAAATTGTGTATATATATTTTTATTTTGTTTTGTTAGAATTAATTTCAAACATGAATTTGAGTATATATATTATTTTATTAATTATATATTAGTTGTTAGGATAATAAAAATAAAATTAAACTTATTTAATATAATATATTAAATTATAAATATTATGAATTTATTTAGACATTTATAATAAATATTGAAATATAATTTTATAAAAATAAAAATATCATTTATTATTTTGTTGATTAAAATAATAATAAATGAGTATATTATGTATAATCCACAACTCATGTAGATAATTATTTATTTTATTAAACTAATGAGACTACAAATAAACAATCTGAATTTTCTATTATCGAATTCCGATGTGCCTCTGTTCCGGACCAATTAAAAGGTAACGTTAATATTATTTTATTATATTACATTCGAGTTAATAAAAACTAAATTTGAAAAAAATGATCGCCTCATTCTAACTTCAAATTTCAGGTGAAGCGTGTTCTTTAAGTAAAACACGTTTTCAGGTGAAGCGTGTTCTTATGTAAAACACGTTTCAGTTGTCTCAATTGAACGCTTCCATGAAGTTTTAATAATAATACATGTGAAGTGAAGCGTGTTTGTGTCTCTGGTTGAACGTTAGGTGAAGTGTACTCCACCTAATCTCTCAAAATAATATATATATATGAAAAAAGCTCACTTTAGACATATGTACTTGTACAACTAGCTCACTTAGACGTATGTACTAATAAAAGGTCATTTAAACTTATGTACTATCAAAAACTGGTTTATTTAGCCTCTTTTCATAATCATGATTAATTTTTATTTTTAAATTTATATATTTATTAATTAAATATTAATATATTTTCTCTCTCCTTCCTTTTCATTAATTAAACTAGTTAATTTATTTAATAACTCATTTATGAATTTTATGTTTTACTGTAATATTTTTTTTAAGAGTTTTTTCTTTTTTAATTTAATTTAATAAAAATGAAAAAAAGTTTTTTCTTATTTAGTTTAATATAAATAAAAATGAAATTAATAATTTTTTATTTAATTTTTATTCACTATTTATATTAGTAGTAAATGAATTGTTTTGTCTAATATTTGATTATTACTCTTTTTTTTTTAGTGTTTGATGAATGAGTTTTTATTATTATTCAATTCTTAATTCTTAATTAATTTATTTTTGTGTCGAAGGATTTTTATTGCTAAAAGAATTTTCATTGTTATATTCAATTATTTATAATAAATGAAATAATAAATGAAAAGGAAAGAGAGAGAAAATATATTAATATTTAATTAATAAATATATAAATTTAAAAATAAAAATTAACTATGGTTACTAAAAGAGGCTAAATGAGCTAATTTTTTATATTACGTAAGTTTAAATTTAAATGACCTTTTATTAGTACATACGTTTAAGTGAGTTAGTTATACAAGTACATCTAAGTGAGCTTTTTTTCTATATATATATATATATTATTAATTAAATTATTATTCACTATACTAATTATTTTGATTTATTTTAAAAATAAATTATTTCTTTTTATAATATTATTAAATTTGTTTGACATTTTTAAAAATTTAAATAAAATGTTTTGTTTATAAATATTTTATGATAATTATATCAAAATAAAACTATTGTTAATTTTGTTTTTATCAAAATAATAATAATAATAATAATTAATATAATATAATAATATTGTTAAATTTGTTTGATATTTTTGAAAATTGAATTAAAATATTTTTTTAGAAATAATATTATGTTAATTGTATCAAAATAAAAAAATATTTAATTTATAAATCATTACAAGTGAAACACGTTCATCCTTCCATGCATAGACAACATAGACAACAAAGTTAATTTTGAAATTGTTGTGTGCATTTCGGTTGTCTAATATTCCCAACATAAGGTCATTCCCAATTGACTCAACTACTTTCATTTTCTCTCTATGGATATTCAACACATACTGGACAAGCTCATCCTCAATGAGGATCTTGTCACAATTCTGTAATACAAAAAATCTCTTATTGATGTCGAAAATACTCAAGATATGTTTGGAAAAGTGAACATGAAATTTGAGACACTTAGTGAAAGAGAGAAACCAAAACCGATTGTCTTGACAACTTTCTTTTGTTGGTTGAATAGGTTTTGAACGAGGTTGAAAATGACGTTCGGAAAGGTTCTAGTTTTAAAAGATACCTTCCTTCTTTTGAGAGATTTGGTTTTTTAGAATCTGTAGTAGTAGAAGCAAGAATAGACAATGTTTTAACATTTGTCGACGACTCTCCAACATTGAAAGGAGTAGACTTCGTCTTACTCTTCCTTTGATATTGCCTCTTTAAAACCGTACAAAAAATTATTAATAAAAAAAAAAAATCAATAATTTATCCATGAAATACACAAGAAAAAGATACAGTTTACTGCAACCATGTATTAATAAAATACACTAGAAATTTAATTAGTTTATAGTAATCAACCATAATTCTCATCTTCAAATACTAGAAACACTGTAATTAATAAAATAATTCTCAACATCACAATATGCTGCTTATTGAGCTCTCAAAATTGTTAATCTTTTTTCTCGATCGATTATCTCTTATCATGGCTGGCCAAAATTCTTCCTCATCCACCATCCCTTCTGTGGATTATTCTCTCATCTTTGTCTTTATATTTAACAGCGACAACTACCTCGAATGGGCAAGCTCCGTCAAAATGAACATTCGAGGTAGAGGGAAACTTATCATTTCTTATTAGAGCCACCGTCGCTCCCAAATCCGGTGATCCCACCTGTGAAGCATGGGACACTAACAACAGCCTTGTTATGTCCTGGTTTGTTAACTCCATGAATCCTGAAATGGCTAGAATTTATGTCAACGGGCATGAAACCGCAAAAGACATTTGAGACGCCGTTAAGAAAAAAATACTCTCAAAACAACAATACGTCTCGCCTCTTTAAGATTGAACTTAACACACTTCCCAATTAAATTATTCTGGGAAAAGGAGGAGATGTTCAAAAAGCACTTCAAATTCTTTAACTTCTGGATGGAAAACAACAAATTCAAAGGTATTCTTGAAAGTGTATGATCTAAAGAAATTAGGGGTTCTAATATGTATAGAATATCTAAGAAACTTTAGATCCTGAAGAATCATCTCCAAAGTTTTGACAAGAAAAAGTTCAATAATATCTCCAATAGGGTTCTAGTTGCAAGAGAAGAATTGGATGAGGTTCAAAAAATGTTATTAGGGGATGATAATGATGAACAACTCAATAAGGTAGAAAGGGATGCACTCGAAAATTTCAGGAAGCTGAGTCTTCTTGAAGAGAACTTTATTAGACAGAAATCAAGACAGAGCTGGCTCTCGTTGAGTGATAAAAATACGGCTTTCTTCTACAGAAAATGCAAGGCAATAAATATGAGAAACAATGTGTACAGACTGAAGAATGATGATGGCGAATATGTTCAGGGTTAGAAGGGTGTACAAGATCTAGCTATCGAGTTCTATAAGCAGCTAATGGGTACAAGAAAGCAACATCAAAAACACCTAAATACCTTGTATCAGATTATAGATAGGAAGATCTCTGTTGAGGATAGTCGCGAGCTGATAAGGGTTGTCACTAGGGTTGAGGTTAAAGAAGCTCTATTTAGTGTTGATGAGAATAAAAGCCCGGGTCCGGATGGGTTCAATGCACAGTTCTTCAAAGACAATTGGTCGGTTGTGGGTAATTATGTTACTGATGAGGTTCTAGAGTTTTTCAATAACAGGAAGATGTTAAAGCAATGGAATACAGTGGTCCTGACCTTGATCCCTAAAACTGCGGTGCCCGAGAAAGTACAAGATTTCAGACCAATTTCCTGTTGCAATGTGGCTTACAAAATAATTTCAAAAATAATTTCTAAACGCTTTAAAATTATCATAGGAAAAATAATAAATCTTAATCAATTTGCATTCATCCATAGTAGGACAATCTCTCATAATATTCTTCTCATGTAGAGCCTTTTATAAGGCTATGCGAAAAAGAAAATATCTCCGAAAGTGGATTTCAAAATAGATATAAAGAAAGATTTAAACTCTGTTAGATGGGAAGTCATTCAAGATTTTTTGGTTGTATCTATTTTTCCTATGATTTTTGTTGATTGGATTATGCAATGTGTTTCTTCATTCTGTTTTGTTGTTAGCGTTAATGGAGTCCATAGAGGCTATTTTAAGGGTGAAAACGGAGTAAGGCAAGGGGACCCCCTCTCTTCTTACCTTTTCGTAGCCATCATTGCGATCTTTGAGAGCATCTTCGCGATGTTCCGAAAGAATCATCCATACATCGTTCACCCTTCTGTGAGGTAGAGGAGGTAACCCATTTATGCTTTGCTGACAATTTATTTATTCTAGCGCACGCAGACGTCGATTCCATTAAAACTATTATGGCTACACTAACATTTTTTTTCTGAGGTTACAAGTCTTACTATTAATGAAAATAAAAGTGTGGCATTTTATGAAGGCGTGAAGGACGAAACAAAGCAGGACATCTTCAACATCATGGGAATTAAGGAAGGCAACTTACCCGTAAGGTACTTAGGGATTCTGTTAACCTCGAAATAGATCGAGATCTCACACTATAAGCCGCTGATTGAAAAGATAAAAAACAAAATATATGGATGGGTATTGAAGAAACTATCTTATGTAGGGAGGATTGAGCTAATCAAAACCGTATTCATGGGCATAATTAGATACGAGGCGCGACAGATGGTCATTCTGAAGAAGGTAATGAAGGAACTATATACGCTAATGAGGAACTTCATCTGGGAAAGTAGCGGGCAATGACGAAAGAAAATCAAATGGACCTCTCTCTGCAAACCGAAAGAGGAGGGAGGCATTGGCCTGAAGAACTACGTTGAGTGGAATAAAGCTATAACCTTCAAGCATCTGTGGGCATTGGAACGAAACCAGGAATCATTATGGATCAAATGGGTACATACGCGATTTATGAAATAGGAAACCAATATTTGGACGTGTAAAATCAATGAATGTATGAGCTGGTCACTAAAGAAAATTCTTAAACTAAGAAGTGATATTGCATATCCTTACGACATTCGGCTAAGGGACGGGAAAGACACTCTATTCTGGCACGATCCCTGGTTCAAAAACCAGTCAATCATTCACAAAGAGGAGTTTAATAATACACGCATCAGAAGAGACTGTACAATAGCGAAAATTAGAGACATCAAAGATGGGAATTGAGACTCGCTTTTGAGAATAAATCCAGAAGGACAGAGAATAATGGATCACATTATTAACATACAATTCCACAACAGACCCGATATTCATGAATGGAAAAAGGAGGATAATGAAAGGTTGGTCTCAAGGAGAATATGGGAGGGAGTCCGGGAAAAAATATATAAAGTTGAATGGGCTCCTCTTGTATGGTCAACCAAGATCATTCCTCGACATTAGTTCATCATATGGCTCGCCTTTTGGGAAAGACTCAACACTCGTGATCGTATCAGCAAGTATATGAGCATCCCGAACGTGAGTTGTCTTCTTTGCAACGTAATTGATGAAGACATAGACAATATGTTTGAGAGTTGAAGCATAACATCAGAAATGTGGGACAATTTTTTTAAAAGTCTGGAGCTGATCAACTTCCTGAAGGAATGGAAAGAAATCAAAGATGCAGGACTACTCAAAGCCAAATGAAACAGATTCGTAAAAAACGTATTCAAGTGTGGCTTTAGAGCAGTAGTTTACAATATTTAGCAGGAACGAAATGCAAGAGTATATGGAAGAACCCGCAGGAGCGTTAAATAGTTATGGAGAGACATCATCTCGAATTGCGGCGCCCTCGCATGAATGTGAAGAAGAGTTCCAATTATAGAGTATAATTGGAATATCAGTAAGAATTGTAATTTATCGTTTACTGAAATTATTTGAAACGAAAATATTGTAATTAGATTCATTTACGTTTTTAGTTTTTTTATCTTTTATTTAGAATGTTACGACTTCAAAATAATTTTAGGCTTGTCTAGAATTATCTCTAAAACTCGTGGGTTTTTTTTCGTTTTTGGGAATTTTTAATGAAATGACGCTATGTCTTTTTTCAAAAAAAAAAACTAAGTCTAGTTAGGTCAATTTTCCAAACAGATGATTATATTAATATTATTACACAACATAAATATAAAAATATAAAGTTTGAGTTTAGGTTCCCTCCCTTTCTTTTTCATGAGGCTTCACCCATTGAGGCCTTTTTTACCGAACATGAGTTGTTGCAATCGACTGCCTCCACTCAGTCCTACACTTCCTCCACCGTGTCCACCATGACGGTCTGGTTTTCTTTGAGTTTGAGGACCCCGATTACAAGATCCACCCCCACCTCTTACCTTCAGCTTGGTTCCCCCTCGATTGTTGTCTTCCCCCTTTTTTAACAACATCAATGTCGTCATCAACAACGCACAGTGCACCAACATCAGGATCTGCAACTCGTGTAGCTATTGAACCGACTACTACGATGCGTTTGGCGTCAGCTTTTTTCATGGAATTTGATATTTCTAGCAGCTGATGACTGAACCCCTCCATGGTTAACGTTGTTTGATTGTGGAGATCGAAGTTTTGCTTTGTTATCAGAGACTGTATTTTCGTCATTTGATTTCTAAGGTTCGTTGTATCAGCCGAAACCCTTGAGATCTCTTTATTTGTAGTTCTTTGTTCCACGATAAGCTCAGCAGTAGCACTTGTATTTGCGATAGTCTTCTCAGTTACTATATATTTTTCCCAACGTGGAAAGCTCAATGAAGATGCTGGTGAACCTTTCTTCGAAGTCCGTCATGGTTTATTCGGGCTGCATCTTGATGTTGTCAAACTTTTGCGTGGCAACCATAAGTTTGTTCTCTTTGGTTTGTTCATTGCCCTCACAACTGAGTCAACCTCTCCTAAATTTCTTTGGCAGAGGTGCATGACTTGATCTTTCTGAACATATTATTGTCCAACGTCTTGTAAAGAATGTCTTTGGCCATATTGTCGAGGTTGTTCTTCCTCTTCTTTTTAGCGGTCCACTCAAACCTTAGTTTGTCCTTAATCTTAAGAATACCCTCGGTTGAGGTTGTGCTCGTCTGGATTTTTATTGGGCCATCAATAATGACGTACCACATATCGTCATCTAGGGAAACTAAATGAGCCTACTTCCTGATTTTCTAGTGATCATAGTTTTCCTTTGTAAACATAGGGATATTGCTTAGGAGAGACATGATTTTGATGATTGCTTTGCTTTGAGAATAGAAAAACCTACTCTAATACCACTTGATAAGATCGGCCTCAACAACAATCGGTGGGGTTTGAGTATTGTTGAACGACTATCGACTTCCAATTCGGTTTTAACCCTGTTAGAGGTTAAAACATGTTTCTATTCTCGTAACAAATCTCTGCGAGCTCTTGAATCGAATTTAAGTGCAAAATTACTCGCTAGATTTGAAGCGTATTGATGCTAGATGAATAGAACAATAAGAAATGGACACTGAGTTGTTTATGGATGTTTGGAGATAAAAACGCCTACGTTAACCCTTCTTCTATTTCTACAATGATACACTATAAGACTTTAACTTGTATAGCCTCTATACAAACTCGGTTAGAAACCCAAGACTTAACTTTTCCTGTTCTGAACTCCTAGCTCTAACTCTGTTGAACAGACACTCTTTGTTCAACTTACAACGCTTAATATTCTTAACAGATATTACAACAATTTCTCTCTCAGCTTATCTTAATTGAAAATACAGAGTATATGAATTACAGTTGGGATAGTGAGAGAGTAATCTTGAATAATAGTAGTAATGTGTGCAACACCTTCTTTATTAAGATTCACACATATATATATATATATGAGTCATAGCCGCTTTGCATTCAATGATGGCGTGTTGTAGAGCTCCGCGTGCTGGTGAAGCGTAGCTCTACTTGAGTTTTGTAGCTGCACTTGAGTATCGTAGCCCTACTTGAATGGCGTGTGATTGTTGAGCTTTTTAGAAGATTTATAATAATGATACACGACATTTAATGTAATGGTCGAATCTAAATGATAACATGTGGCTTTATTCCGTTGATCATTGTGCGTGCTGATTGGTAGTCTACCATTCATTGGGCGATGAATAAGAGAGATGGACGGGCACTACTTCAGTCTTTTGTTGAAGCCTAGACGTCTGCTAGCGTTTCTTCAGACCAGAGCGTCTGTTGAAGCCTAGACGTCTACTAGTGCACTTCTTTAGACAACCCATCTGTTGAAGTTCAGACTACGTTTGCTCGTGCACTTCTTCAGACATCCCGTCTATTGAAGTTCAGACTATGTGTGCTTATGCACTTCATAGACATCCTGCCTGTTAAAGTTAAGACTACGTCTGCTCGCGCACTTCTTCAGTCATCTCGTCTGTTGAAGTTCAGACTATGTCTGCTCACGCACTTCTTTAGACATCTCGTCTGTTGAAGTTCAGACTACGTCTGCTCGCGCACTTCTACAGACATCCCGTCTGATAGAAAAAGACGTCTTCAGACGTACATGCACATAGACAATTACACAACTTAGTTTTATTGAAAAGTGAATCCTTACAACTTTCTGTGAACACATCATTAAAATCATGTTATATTGATTAAACTAGTTCTTATTCACCTAAGTTCATTTTAATCAATTTACACGTTTCCCCTTAATTAATTATTTCTTTAATTAATTAATTTTTTCTTCTTTTCTTAGTTTAACTTATTCTAACACAACACTATACGAATACTTATATCTCTAGCGGCTAACAAAGATTGGGAACTACACTAACTCGACGTAAAAAATGTTTTCCTAAATGGAGACCTTGAAGAAGAAGTATACATGAAAGTGCCTCCTAGTATTAGTGCTTCACCTAACGAAGTTTGTCGCCTGCATAAATCTCTATATGGTCTCAAACAATCACTAAGGGCATGGTTCGAAAAATTCTCAATCTCCATTATCGAGAATGGCTTCTCTCAATGTCAAGTCGACCACACTATGTTTGTCAAGATTGATCTGAATAAAAAGATCACAATCCTCATTGTCTACGTTGATGACATAATCATAACCGGGGACGATGTAAAAGAGATTCAAAATTTGAAATAGTTCATTAGTAGCCGATTTGACACCAAAGATCTCGAATCCCTCAAGTTTTTCCTAGGAATGGAACTTGCCCGATCAAAGTAGGGGATCTCCTTATCTGAAAGGAAATACACCATAAATATTTTAAAGGAAATCGGGATGCTTGGATGTAAGCCTGCCGAAACCCCCATGGATTCGGTCCACAAACTTGTAAATAACAACGACGATATTCCAACCGACAAAGGTAAATACCAACGACTCGTGGGGAGACTCATGTACTTATCTCACACTCGTCCTTAAATTGGCTTCGCAATGAGCATTGTTAGCCAATTAATGAATTGTCCCTCCGAAGATCATATGAACGCAGTTTTCAGAATTCTAAGGTACCTAAACGGTTCTCCGGAAAAAGCCTTCTATTCACAAGTAAAGACGACAAGTCAATTTGTGTGTTCACCGATACCAATTGGGCCGGGGACATTACCAACAAAAATCCAGCTTTGGATATTGTTCATTAGTATGGGGAAACCTCGTCACATAGAGAAGCAAAAAACAATTTGTTGTCGCACGGAGAAGTGCCGATGCTGAGTATCATTCTCTTGCACTCAAAATTTGTGAAGTAATTTGGATACGCCGCATCTTTAAAGAGTTAGGATTACCTCCAGAAGGACCTATTCAAATGATGTGTGATAACCAAGTTGTAATCAGTATTGCAAAGAATCTAGTTCATCATGATAGAACCAAACACATTGAAATTGATTGTCACTTTATTTTAGAGAACGTCAATAAAGGGGC
The DNA here is from genome assembly GCF_907164915.1 of Impatiens glandulifera. Taxonomy (NCBI): domain Eukaryota; kingdom Viridiplantae; phylum Streptophyta; class Magnoliopsida; order Ericales; family Balsaminaceae; genus Impatiens; species Impatiens glandulifera. The sequence continues at coordinate 34,227,430 of NC_061865.1, forward strand.
TATTGAACCCCTCTACATTACATAACGCAATCAGGTGGCTGACATACTCACAAAAGCTCTTCCCAAGATGAATTTCGAGAAACTATGTGGAAAGTTGGGCACGTTCAACATCTACTACCCAACTTTAGGAGGGGTGTAGAATTATCTCTATCTTTCTTAGAAGTCAGTGCAATTACTTGCACTCAACATGTTGCTTTGCTTATAATCTACGTCAGTCATTACTTTTATTACACTCAAAGTCCTTTATATATCACACATCTTATATGTAAATCATAAGTCATATTTGAATAAAATATTCACTCTTCACTCTCAAAAGCTCAATTCTCTACACCAAATAAATAAAATCATTGTGTCGGTATAGTATAAAAGGTAGACCAAAAGACTTTGAAATGAATGATAAACTCGTGAAATTGACCCTTCCTAGTCTAATCCAAGTTAATCAAAATACCACTTTTTATGGATACTCAAAATCTGAACAATATAGAAAATCATGAAGTTTGAATATAATTTTTCTTTTTGCGATTTCAAGAAAATGGCCATCCCCGGCATATTCTTTCAATCCAAGTATAACTTTTCCAAACAACTCGAAATTTGGGAAATCTAACACCTTCACGAAGACCAACATGAAATAGGTGAATTTTGAGTATAATATTCCTTTTTATATTTTCTAGGAAAATACTCTAGAGCTCAATAGAAAAATATGAAAACAAAATATTTTTCAACCGAATGACCATTGGAGGATCACCGTACACGGAGGAGCGTGGTGATCGACACTAAAGGGTAGAGCCCACACATCTCAAGAAGAGGTAGTAATTGGTAGTGGTCAAATAGGTCAAAACCAAATTGGATCGGACGAATTAACCAGGGTTGACCCGAAGGTCAATGCGCCCATCCACTTAACGACGTAGAAGACTAGCGGGAAGTTTGAATTTTGGAACGAGCGATATCATGGCCTATGTCATATACCGGTCGTCAGGTCTTCAGTCAGATTGTTTAAAAATGAAGAACATGGTGATTTTATTCTTCATTTGGTATGCAATGCACAAAAGATACCCGTACAGTTGTTCAATTAATATTTTTTTCATCCAAGAGTTTGACAAAAACTAGCATAGCGACATTTTCTTTAAAAATTCGTCCAGAACTCCTTTATCAAAATTGAAGATTTTGATTGGGTTCTAAAGATAAGAGGATTGATCACCTACCATCCTTTTCAGATCGAAATCCAAATCAAGATTTAGATTTTCCAAGAAAATTAAAGGAATTCAAGAACATGAAATTCGAAAAGTAACATTTCTTCATTAAAAAGTTAATTTTGGAAGTTGTAGTGCTATAAAATTAGTGATTCAACCTTGAGTAGATAGTTAACCCATATTCCGATCGATTTCGAGTTCATGAGCTGCCAATCGAAAGGTCTTTATTTTACCTTTCTTTTGGTACTAAGTAGAACGCACGATTCAATCAATAGTCCACACTAGGTTACCCTTAACTAGGTTGGTTCGAAATGAATAGTTTGTGTTTATCTAAAGATTGAAGGAGCTACATCTCACCTCGTTCAAATTATTAGTTACCGAAAATGTATCCCTTGAACATACCTTTGTATTGTGATAGGATCGGCGTAATAAATAGAGACAGGGGTCTGGCGATTGATAACGACTTCGGAAAAACGATTTGATAGAAATCCTTTTAAAGATTTGAATCACTTTCTATTCTGCACAAGATCTTGCAAACTCTTGAACGATTCAAGTGCGCAAATGTTTGCTTGAGTTTGAAGCTAAGAATCAAGAATGAAAAGATGACAGAATAAACAACACAACAATTTGTTTATGGATGTTAAGAGCAAACTCTCCTACGTCACCCCTTCTTCTATCCACCAGAAGGATTCACTAAGCTTTCAACGAATCAAATACAATCGCACGACTAACTCACAGTTGAACAGAACAGACTCTATTCAACTTACAATATGAATAATATTACTCAGCTAATACAATGCTTTGATTCTAACTCTCTCTTGATTAACACACAGTAAAAGCAAGAAAGCAATTAATAGTTAAGATAGAATAATCTGAGTATCGATAGATCGATGATTCTTCTGTTGTCCTTGAGGATCATTAAATAGGAGCAGGTACCAACGGTCGAATCTTCATAATGACACGTGGCGAGCTTCCATTGGAACACCTCCATAGTAGATATCAAACTCTGAGTACAAAGATCGTGGCCGTACCAATCTGGTAGTACACCAAATATTCTTCAAGGATATTCCTACAAAAACAAGTAGTGGGAAGAATATTTGCTTACGTGGCATTAATCAATTGGTTACAGCTGACTGTCGTACTAATCTTCACAGGAAAGTGGAGCAGGAGTAGCGTACAACTAGAGAACGTGGGTAGGCGGGTGTTAGCTTCAAGCAACTCCTTAAGCATGGCATTAGATGTATTTCACTTAGACGACCACGTCTAATGAAATTAGACGACCTTGTCTAATGAAATTAGACGTCCCCGTCTAATAACAAGATCCATTAGACCACCTGGTCTAATGGAATTAGACTTCACGTCTAATTACAGTTCACTTCAGACTAATCTGAAGGAGTTAGAGTACACGTCTAACTTTCACTAGTTAGACTGCACGTCTAACTTTCTCTTTCCATTAGACCTTACGACTAATTATAATTCACTTTAGACTAATCTGAAGGAGTTAGACTACACGTCTAACTTTCACTAGTTAGACTGCACGTCTAACTTTCTCTTTCCATTAGACCTTACGTCTAATTATAGTTCACTTCAGACTAATCTGAAGGAGTTAGACTATACGTCTATCTTTCACTAGTTAGACTACACGTCTAACTCCATGTGTTAGAGTGCACGTCTAACTCCGCTAGTTAGACTGCACGTCTAACTCCGCGTGTTAGACTGCACGTCTAACTTTCACTAGTTAGACTGCACGTCTAACTTTCACTAGTTAGACTGCACGTCTAACTCCGTGTGTTAGACTGCACGTCTAACTCTGCTTGTTAGACTGTACGTCTAACTCCGTGTGTTAGACTACATGTCTAACTGCGCTAGTTAGACTGCACATTTAACTCCGCTAGTTAGACTGCACGTCTAACTGTACATCTAATGCCAAATCGGTCTAATGAATCTCATTAAGACCAAGTCTAATATATCATGTTTTTGATACACCTGCACCAAAAACAATTAGACGCATAGATAGAGTTTTAACATACATTCATCATCAAAATTCCAATAGTCAAACTACTTTGACACTTGGTCAAAATAATTTGACCCAACATATTGGTACTAAATTGAGTATCTAACTCGATTTGAGCTAATCATGAGACTCACGTGAATTTCATTGCCTATCTGGTCGAAATGAAGAACATGAAATGCAATTAGTTTTCTTCTTCTTCAAATGGCATGAACTACGTTTGTTTACTCACTTAGTTTATAACTTCAATGTTGTGGGTCTTGTCATGGAATTTCCAAAAAGTCCAAGTACAGCTCAAACGACGCGACCCAATTACTCATTTTATACAAAAGCCAATTTTATCTTAAATGGAAAAATATCCCCCTTGCCTTGATATATATTGAGCATTCTATTTTAGAATCGACTAACTTGGAGGATACTGGTAAGAATCTAGAGATAGAGCGTTTGTAAATTCTTTTAATCGTCGCCATTAATGCTCAAAGAAATCACATTGTCATTGTGCTCCGATCAAGAGTGAATTTCCTTTAGTTATTGCTTCTGCATTCTTTTTTCGTCGTTCTCATGTATTCTTGAGACCATTCAAGAACTCTTAATTTATACCAAATCGTTCTCATCATTTAAACTTGTTGAAATAAGTTATTTATTCATTTTCAAATAATTATACAAATTAATGTTTGGTTTTCTTGTAGTTACTTACCTGTTTGTCTTATTATGTCTAGTATAGTACCCTAGTTGCAAGATTTGAGCTTAGATAGGAGTTAGAATCAATCATAACATCAAACACGACTTTTCCGAAAAACTGTTCGTCCATATGTTCATCGTAGATTTCGAGCTCCATTCAGTTAGTTATTGGTTAAGAAAATCCTCCAAGTTTATCAATTGATCAACATAAGTTGATCATAATCTAATTGATCTACCGATCGAGAGCATAATGAAAATCCTAAATCTCTATTCGTGTTCGTTGAAGGTATTTACCACGTAGAGAACTCGTCGTTCTAATAGATTTTCTTCAACGCGTAAATCCACAGCGATAAGTTATAGAAGAAAATGAAGGTATAATTGGACTTATCTTATGCACGAGCAATGAAGGCAAAGGAGAATCTCTACTGAAATCTACTGCCGACGAGGAGCATCTCGAGGAGAGGAAGGCTCCAACTGTATGTCTACATTTTTAAACTAAAGAGTGAAATATTGTATTGAATTATTATTAATGATTACAAAGATTATGTCTATTATATAGACATTATAATTGACATATAAGAAAACTAAATAATATAATATTATATTATCATAATTTATAATATTGTGATAATATCTTATAAATATATTATATTATACTCTAACATCCTCACTTAAACTCACGATGCAACAACAATAAGCATTGAGAGTTTGATAGTCAGAAAACGCAGCGCGAACAATAAGAAGTTATGCATCATCCTTAATCTTCTTTTCTTCCTTCTATTCTCTCTTCTTCCCAATCCAATGACCATTCACAAAAAAAATCAGCTCCTTCGATTCAGACCAACCAAACCAAAACCAATCAAACCAAGTTTCACAAACTCCTCCAAAAAAAAAACAAACTGAAAGCAATAACCACAATAACCAAATCAAACCAAACTTTACAAATTTAGGGAAACCCAAACTAAATTCAACTTCCTATTTTCAACAACAACCAAAACCAAAACCAATCAAACCAAGTTTCACAAACATAGGGAAACACCAGACCAAATTCAACTTCCTATACTCAAAAAAACAACCAAAACAAAACCAATCAAATAAAGACCAATCAAACTAAGCTTTAAAAACTCACTTATGATTTCCTCTCCTCCAAGACTAAAAATAAAACCAACATTCTTCTAAACTAGTCGATTCAACAAAAACAACCTTCGATCCGTCCAAGTTACCCTCCTCACTTAAGAATAAAACAACCAAACTCATTTCCACCAAGCTACCAAAATCCCCAATCCAACTAGACGAAAACAAATCCACTCAAATGAAATCCAAAATCCCAGAAAAGCATTTTAAGACCACCAACAAAAAAATAATATTAATAATAAATTATTAGAGCCCTTCATCAATGACTAAGGTAACCATTGATGGAGGCAGCAGAAGATATCACTTGATTGACTCAAGAACGATAACAAGGCTCTGATACCATGTTAAACTAAAGAGAGAAAGATTGTATTGAATTATTATTAATGGTTACATAGATTATGTCTATTATATATACATTATAATTGACATATAAAGAAACTAAATAAAATAATATTTATATTATTATAATTTATAATATTGTGATAATATCATATAAATATATTATATTATACTCTAACATACATGAGCCTGCCAATAGCTAGTGTTGGTCCGTGTGAGGCAAGTCCTAGTCAAAGGTAAGATTTGGTATAATTACCAATGTACTATTGCACTAAATAAAACAAAAATATGTTACCAAATCCCTTGAGTTGAACATCGAGACGCGTATCTAGAAGGGTTCCAAGGTCTAGGTGCATCCTTCAACTTTCCAGTCGACCATGAGGTCTTTCTTTGTTTGATTTTTGCATCCAACTTCCAATTTCAAAATATTTAAAATTCTTTAATTTTTTTTGGTTTCATCTTTATACCAAACAAATTATCCAATCATTTTGAACCTCTAAATCAATTTAGAAAGATTATAAAAAAATGCAAGACAGTCAAGAATATTATTTTCTACATTAATAAAATTCTTCCAAAATTTTCTAGGCATGTTTGAAAAAATATTTATTTTTAAAAAGTCATAACTTGATTTTTTTGGCTAAAAAAATTACGAAATTAATTATGCATGCTTTTGAAAATATTATTGACCTTCTCTAAAGTTCTTAGAATGTTCATACTACTTTTTTGTAAAACATTTTTTTTAGTTTCATATATGGAGTTATGTAGCTCCAAAACCTGTTTAGTTTACACACAAGACAAGTCATCAGCTTCATAAGCAGCTGATATTTAGGGTCCTCCTTGGTTACCTTTCGAGCATCTTTCGAAAGTCTAGACCCGATAAACGTCGGGATCTTAATACAGGCCGACGCTTGGCCCTCACTTGCCTTCATCTCCAATCCAATCGACGAATCCACCTCCTCTTCCCCCACTCGGCTTTCAACTAGCTGAATGGATGCAAGGCGTCCCGCCTTACTCTTATTTGGAGAGTTATAAGTTCCTTCTATGAATGAGGGGTTATTAGGATCACTAATGAAAATCCCTCCCAAGTGATGCATCACCATCACCTTCGCTTGGAATAGAAACTCAAGTCCTAGGATGACTTCATAATCATCTAGGGGGACATCACTCAACTCGCCCTGTCCCTACTAACTTCCCACCAGGAGGTCGGCTTTGGCCATGCCTTTATTTGACGTGGCTTCAGAATTCACGGCCTTTAATTGGTCCTTGTGTGGAGACATCACCAATCTGAGCTTTTGAATCTCTCGATCTACAACAAAGTTATGTGTGGCCCCTGAATCGACCAACGCCATCACCTCTCTTTTATTGATGCTGTCTTTCACAAACATCAATCCCTTCCCTGGAAATGATTTCTTCGCATGCAAAGCATTCAATAGTTTCATCGGATTCACCCTTGCATGAGCGTCTTTTCTTGGCTCCTCATCTTTTTCGGCCAAGAGTTCTGCTACCCTTACAAGCTTTAGACAGTCTTTCATGCGGTGGTCTCCTTCACAAATGAAGCACCCCTAAATGGCATGGTCTCGGGAAACAAAGCTCGTTTTTGTTTCTTTCCTGTTGTTAGATCCCTCGAACTTGACTACCTCTATTTCACAATATTTAGCCTTCCCCTTGTCCCTATGAGTGTGCTTCTTAGCATCAGGATTCTCACTATCGATTGCTTTGAAGTCCACTGAGCGATCAACCACAACAATGGTCGATGGCAAGTTCATCACATCTTGCCTTCTTAGTTCGGTTTACGCCGACGATTGCAAACCAGATAAAAAGTTAAGCAGCTTTTCTTCGAACATGTTCTTCACATCCAACATTAGAGAACTGAAATCCCTCACAAAATCCCAGGTCGACCTAGAATGTTTCAAATTTTAAAGGGACTCTCTTGCCCTCCATGAAGAGTTGCGAGGCAAAAATTGTTCTTTAAGTTCACGCTTTATGATTTTTCACGAGTCAATATTCTCCCGATTTGCACTCTTCATCCGACAAGCGTGCTCTCCACCATAGTTTTGCATCCCCCACAAGGTACATGATAGTAATCGAGAGCTTTTCTTCCTCAGGGATCTTCGCTACAGCGAAATATGTCTTCATATCCCACATAAAGTTCTCTAACTCTTTGGTACTTCTCACGCCACCAAAGGGTTTCGGTTAAGGCACCTTGAACCTACTTGAAGAAATATGTGTTGTAGCCGTTCTAAACGCAAAAGCTTTCTTCAAAATCTTAATCTCAATATCAAGCTGCTCCAGTCTTGACTCCAGGTCTTCCTCCAATGAACGCACCTTTCGCCCAACAGATTCTGACATATCAGCAATATTATCCCGCATGGACAATCATTCTGTATTCAGACTATTTATCTGAACGAATATAAAGTCATCTCCACCAGAGTTTGGGGCACCAACCAAGTCTTCAAGGTGTCTCACCCTTGCGTCCATCTCATGGACCAGTCTCTTTGTTGTCTTAGCTTCGGCCATCTTTGATAAATATCCAACAGTGTGTGGCTTTGATACCACTTGTAACAAGGGAGAATAACGCAGCGGATTTTTGTTTAATTTTTCAACCCTTAAACGGCTTGTTTCACGCACCAAAACAATCGGCCAACTACCGAGGTTTATTTCTTGCACGGAAATAAACAACTAACTCACAATGATCAATAAGTATGCAGGAAACAGAACACACACAATTACGGGCCGCGCCCAACTTTATACTTGAATTAAATTACGAAATTAATTATTCATGCTCTTGAAAAAAATACTTAACTAGTTCAAGATATTTCACTATTTTTAGAACACTTTCAGAAATGTCTCCTTTTTAAGTGGTGTAACAAACGGAGTCTTGCGGTTCCGAAAATCATATGATAGCTTCTAAAATCATTTTTTAATCACTTTCTATATTCTTCTACATTCAATCTCTTTCAATAAAGAAAATTCAAACAATTCACTTCTCAGTTTTGTCCTCTCACTTCTTGGAATTGAATAATGTTAATCCCTTATTTGGACATAGACTAAAATGATCACATAATCAAATTTGTTCTGAACTCAGAATGTAAGTGTAACAATCCTTTAAACATCTAATGGACAACTATTCTGCAGTAGAAATTGTCTATTTAGGATGGGCATGTGGGTCATAACATTGATAGGCCTTATCCACATGGAACCAAGTACCGAACCCTTTAATACGAAATCTATAATTTTATTTCCTTAGTTTCTTTGTGTAGTAAACTTAGTTGGCAACTTTCAAGTCAACTAAATCAATCTATTAAAACAAACGATTGATTTCAAACTTATACGGGCCAATTTTAAAGGCTTATACTAAAGAACTTTATTTTCAGTTTCTCATCTCACTTGCGACGAGACAACTTTAAAGAGAGTTGTTTTCTCGTCTATTTTTACGAGATTCGAGAGGAATGTAAGTAAATGGTTCTCTAACATAACCTAAACCGCACGAAAAAACTTTATTTGCTTTAAAAGAGTACATGGGTCACACCTACCATTCAAAATCCATCGTAACATTCCCCTTGATGACGAATTTGAGGGAATATGTAAGTTATGGGTATTTTGATAACTTCTGGCTTGTAAACCGCCTTTAAAGATGGGGCATTCGAAACAAAAACATAAATCATGAAAAATATTTTTCGACAAAGACTGTGGAACCATAATTAAACGCGTACATAAAACTTATGACTCTATTTGAGATGTAGAAGATGCTTAACTTGAAACTAGAAGTTGACCAAACTATAAACAAATAAAGGCTATTATACTCCTTATCCCACGAGAAACTTTAATAAGGATGCAAAGCTAGAACCCAATGTGAATTATGTGCTCACATTTGCTTGTTTGAATTTATGAGGATTAACTTAACAAGGCTTATCGCTTTTACTTGTTAAGATCGTGTGCATTGTGTATTCTATAAACATTACCTACACATCTATAGGCTCAAATGCCTATGATGTATCAACAAATGCTCATACATCCTCCTATGGGGTCAATGTTGTGTTCCTAATCCTTCACTCCATTCTTCTTGATTACAACATCTTCTATTGAAATCCAATTTATGTGTTATTTTTCATATGTGCATGCATTGGTTAGAGGAAATAGACCATTATGAGTATAGAGTCCAATCTTTCTAGAAATGCATGAAACCTAATCGGATCTCTCCTTTTAAACTCAAGACATGGAGCTTCTCATCCCCGAAATTTATCTATATATGTCGACTTTCAAAAGGCAAATCGGAGGTCCTTTGAGTATTACGGCCTAGACATCGTCTTTTCTTTGGCCCATATCCATGTTAATAAAAACTTGATGACTCACATATGAGCAGGTGGTGTGCTGACACTTGTACTTTGGCCTTATGTTTGGTCAAATTATTTTGGATTAAAATAATTAAGAGAATAAGTCTATTTATTACAACTATATTTTGATGATATGTGATTAAAACTTAATTGTGATAAAAACTCAGTTATGAATAAAGTTAAGCTATTAATCGTTTCTATCTAGGTGCATCAGACTTGGCTAACTTAGACGGGGTCTAAGCAGGCTAATTAGACGTGATGTGTAGTTAGACGTTGGTGTCTAACTCCTTCAGACAAGTCTGAAGTGATACGTAGTTAGACGTTGCAGTCTAACAGATACGTAGTTAGACGCTGAGGTCTAACTCCATTAGACGTGGTAGTCTAATGGGTAACATAGTTAGACGTTGGTGTCTAACTCCTTCAGACAAGTCTGAAGGGATGCGTAATTAGACGTTGTAGTCTAACTCCATTAGACTTGTCGGTCTAATGGAACACGCAATTAGACGTTGACGTCTAACTTCATTACACTAGGCAGACTAATGGAGAACATCTAATTCCTCGCTTCAGTAGCCGTTTGAAGTTAGCATACGTCTACCCACGATCAACTAGTTGTCTGCTACTTTGCTCCACTCACTCCTGTGTAGTCTGACATGCCAACTAATTGTATCCAATGAACGAACGCCACGTACGCAAATGTCATTCCAACGGTTTGTCCAGTACATGACAATATCAGAGAGGATATTCGGCGCACTACTAGTTCGGTACAGTCATGATCCATCTTCTTAGAGTCTGCTGTACTCTTGTCCTTTAGGCGGCCTTCCAATGGACGCTTGCCATGTGTCTATAAAGAAGATTTGACCGTTGGTGTCCTTATACTACAAATAGATGCTCAAGGACAATGGCTAAATCACTGGTTACTTTTCTCACCTTACTATCTTACCGAATTATTCTTACACCTACTGATTTCTATCATCTTCCAAGTTCAAGAAAGAAAGAATCAAAATACTGTCTAGTTGTGAGAATATTATTCTTAATATTGTAAGTTGAATAGTGGTTGTTCTGTTAAACTGAGTATTAGCTAGTTTAGTAAACTATATTTGATTCAAAGAGTTTAGTGAAATCCTTCCGGTTGTGGAAGAAGTGGTGACGTAGGAGGTTTGCTCCGAACATCCATAAACAACTCCCTATGTTCTTTACTTTCTATCTTTCATCTTTCATTGGTTCAAAGTTTCAAATCCGACGAACACTTCCGCCCTTGAAACCGTTTCAAGAGTTCGAAGGATTTGTGAAGAATAGAAACAGATTTTAACTTCTAACAGAGTTAAAATCGAATTATTTGTCATAAGTTGTTATCAATAGCCAGACTAATGTCTCTATTGGTAGCACCAATCCTATCAATTGGTATCATAGCTACGTTTTCTATTCTCAAGCTTCTAAAGAACCTGAATCATGTATGTCGTCAACCAAATTCCTATGCTCTCAAAAGAAAACTACGACTATTGGATGATGAGAATGCAAGCTCATTTGGTTGCCCTTGAGACATGTGGAATGTCATCTCTAATGGTCCTATAAAGATTGAGAAGTCAAGATGCAGTTGGACGACTAAAGATAAGATGATGAACAACTTGTACAATGTCGCAAAACATGTCCTATTCAAGTCGATCAACATGAATATATTTAGTGAGATCAAGTCATGCTCATGTTCTAAAGAAATTTGGGAGAAACAACCAGTTGGTGTGGAAAGGAGAAACTTGACAAGAAGTCAAGAAATGTTTACCAAAAATCATTCTTTGAAGCTAAAGAATCATCAGCAGGCAGAGAGCAATCTGCCAAATATAGTATACACACACACAACGGGAAGTTCATCAAAATAATCAAAGTATGGATTCCCAATGGACTAATCAATCACGGACCCAAAGAAAAATGAGTACTAGATTTGTTTTTGTCTATGAATGCAGATAAATCAAGACTACAATGTGGAAGAATATGCATGACATATGGACAGTCGGCTACTGACGAACATATCATATGAAGGCAACAAGCATGAAGTGGCTAACATCCTCACGAAGTCACTTCCCGAGTCTAAGTTTTTCTTACCTTAGAAATATTTTAGGATTGTTAGATTACAATAATGCCTAAACTGATTTAATTATAAACTTGGCTGGTTTTGATAGTTTTAGTTTAAAACAATCAAAAAGGGAGAAATTGATAAGTAAAAATAATTAATTAAGTAGTAGTATTAATTAACTATTTAAATATGCTAATCAACTTAAAAACTAGCCAACAATTGTAAAATTACTAGGTTTTGAATATTTAGTTTAAATAATCAAAAAGGGAGAAATTATTAGAATAAATTTGTTAATTAACTTAGGAGAATTAGCCAATAATTATAAAATTATAAGGTTTTGAATATTTAGTCTAAATAATCAAAAAGGGAGAAATTGTTAGAATATAATTTATGAAAAAGTTGTAATAATGAATGGACAAATTTAAGTTCAATTAAATATATAAGTTAAATTATATATATATAACTACTAAGTTATATCAAGTATATATTAATTGTTTTACAGATAACAACAAGGTGTTGTAGTGTAGTGGTAAGCACTCCCGCATTTCATATGGAGTTTTGTTATTTTAAGGAAGGTAAGAAAATACTGAAATTGCCACGTAAGCGGGATCGGTAATGTGAAAGAGTGTAATCGGTAGTGGAAATTGTCTTTACTGCTCAACAAGCGTAATCGGTAGTCTGACCAGTAGTATCTTCATTTTATAAAAGACGGCGCAGCCGGTAGTGACTTCGGTTTCACATCGGTTTCCAGATCGGTCTACTGGTCGGTTTCTCCGAAGCGCGTCCGGTATGAAATGTTCCGGTTATATAAAGGTTGCGCGTCCAGTATTTAATGTTCCGGTTATATAAAGGTTGTGCGTCTAGTATTAAATGTTTCCGGCTATTTAATGAAGCATGGCCGGTTATTTAAATGCATTCGGCATTAATGAGATCGATATTTAATGCTTCGGTATTAAATGATTTCGGTATTAAATGAGGCGAGACTTCGATATTTAATCAGGCCTCCGGTATTAAATATGTTAAGCATTTAATAGAGTACTTTGGTATTCAATGGCTTTAGTATTAGGACTGGTTATTGATCAAATAGAGCATCTGAATAAATGCTTTCTATTACCTAATCAATCTCAGCTCCAAATTAAGCTTTCGTGATGGACAGTCTAGCAAAGCAGTGTTTCACCAATCTAGAATGGGCAGTCTGACGCAACAGTAGAGGCAGATTTTCACATACACCAAAATTATTCGAACCTTCTAAAATGAACGTTTTTAGTACAACAAGATCCATTAAATGAATTTTGGCTTTCTCTCTTCAAGAACAGACAAGATCAAAGAAGATCTTCTCTGTTGTACCATTCTGAAGCTCCTTCAATTAAAAAGAGGAGTAGTGTCATTTGAAGTCAACATGTCTATTGTAAAAGAAGATATGACTGTTGTTGTGTGATTTGGATATTTAAGAAGATTAAAGGAAGAACATAAGTAGCATAGACTTGAAGATCGGAGCTCTCTTGTTAATCAAAAACTCTCTTTCTACAAATATATTCAAGATTTTATTTCAGCATATTTTTTGTGTGAGAGTGTCTTCATACCGAAAATTGGTGTATCAAGTTCTTTATAAGTTGATAGAGTGTCTATCAACAAATGTTGTGTGTATTAGGAGTTCGAAAGTAGGAAGCAACTAAGTCCTAACTATTCGACTGGGTTGTGTACAAGTGTGTTGTATTTAACCAAATCTTCTAGTGAATACTCTTCTCAAAGTTGAGAATAGTATCCTTCTCGAGGTCGAGAAAAAGTGGTGACGTAGGAGAGTTTGCTCCGAATATCTATAAAATCCTTTGTGTCTTGTGTTTTGTTCTTACATTTTCACTTTCTTGTTGCTTCAAATCAAAACAAACAGTTCCGCACTTGAACTTGGTTCAAGAATTGTGATGGTTTGCGAAGAATAAAAATCGATATTAACCTCTAACAGGGTTAGTATCAACCGGCGTGTGTGTAAGTGTTCACTCTAGAGAGACCCCAGTCTCCTTCGGCGATCCCGATCCTAACAGAGGATCTAACATTAAAGGATGAGATGATTCATATTTTGCCAACAGGTAGCTGGCTGAAATCTAGGAAGAAAGCAGCTAGCAAGTCTGAAAAACTAAAACTTGACAAGAAGTTAAGGAGTTTTAAACAAAAATAATCCTCTAAAATTAAGGGAACAACTACTAGAAGGAAGACGTCTGTTAAGCCTAAATCATATGCATTTATTTCTACATAAAAAGGGAAATCCATAAAATAACTCAAATATGGATTCATAAGGGACTGATTGATCGAGGACCCAAGTGAATGTGGGTACCAAAAGATTGTAAATATTTTTTTATAGATTGACTGTCTGGAGAATTCAGTTTGGTATCTGGGTAGTGGATGTTCCAGAAATATGACTAGAGATAGATGACTTCTAACTAAAATAACAGAATGCTCAAGTCCTAAGATCACTTTTGGGTATAACTGCAAGGGTAAGACCATGGGTAATGGTAAGATTATCTATGGTGATCTAACCATCAACAACGTGCTACTTGTTAAAAACTTGTGTTATAACCTGATAAGCATTAGTCAATTATATGATAATAGATTTTCTGTTGATTTTCAAACTCATGCATGTTTAGTTAAGGATACACAGGGTAACGTTATGTTAACCGAAAGTAGGGTAGGAAAATCCTACAAAATGAACTGGAAAACTGAGATATCTAATCCCATATGCATGATTATTAAAACTGATCAAAACTGGTTATGACATAAGAGATTAAATCATCTTAATTTTAAAACCATTAACAACATTTGTTCACATAATTTAGTTTTTGGTTTACCTAATTTGAAGTTTTTAAAGGACAAGGTTTGTCCTGATTTCTAGTTAGGCAAACAGAGCAAATCATCGTTCAAAAGTAAAGGGAAATCTCAGTACAACCGGTGCTTGGAACTTTTACATATGGATTTGTTTGGTCCAATTCTTGTAAAGAGCTTGGGAGGAATGAGATTCACCCTAGTCATTATTGATGATTTTTCATGATTTACATGAATTGTATTTTTGAAATCTAAGGATCAGATGGCTGAGAATTTGATTAAGATCCTTAGAAGACTTCAAAACCAAAAATCTTTAAGTATTATTTAGATTAGAAGTGATCGGGGAAACGAATTCACCAACAAACGTCTAACTTTCTATCTCGAGGAATCTGGTATTAGACACGAGTTGTCTAGTGCCAGAACTCCACAGTAAAATGGTATTGCTGAGAGAAGAGTCAGGACACTAAAGGAAGCAGTGAGATCGATGCTTTCCGACTCAGGTGCTCCTCAGAAGTTCTGGGAAGAAGCCATAAAAACAGCATGTTATACACAAATTCGGTCAATAATTAACAAATGCTTTGACAAAACACCTTATGAACTGTTTTATGGAAGAATTCCTACAGTTTCTTACTTTTGAGTATTTAGGTGTAAGTGTTTTATTCATATCAATGGGAAAAAATATTTGACCGTTTTTTATGCTAAAGAAGATGCTGGAATCATTTTAAGTTACTCCTCAGTTAGTAAGGCTTTTAGAGTGTACTATAATCGAACACAAACTGTTGAGGAATCCTTCCATGTTGTTTTTGATGAATCTGTTGAAAACAGTTTTATTGATCCCATCGACCTTGTTAATAGATTAGAAGTCGCAAGTCTTGAATCTAATAGTGAAGATGAAGCTCTTGTCCAAAGGACATATCCATCTAATTAAGTGGCTGATCCGGTTGAGAATCAACCAGACGTCCAAACTCCGGTTCAACAAGTTGTTGACAGTTTGGATATCGCGGAGCTAACTAATTCGACGTCTAATCCTTTTGGATCAAACTTCAGATAGAACAAAAATCATCCACAATAATTGATAATTGGTAATCCTAACTCTCCTTATAGGACAAGACGTCAATTGTTGGATGAAATGGCTAACTCTGCCTTTATTTCTCAAATCGAACCCATGAAAATTGGTGAAGTTATGCTTGATCCAGATTGGATCAATGCCATGCAAGAGGAGTTAAACCAATTTGTGAGAAATAAAGTTTTGCATCTAACTCCAAGACCGACTAATCAATCGGTCATTGGAACAAGATGGGTTTTTCGAAACAAACTTAGTGAAGATGGCTTAGTTGTAAGAAACAAAGCCTGGTTGATTGCTCAAGGATACATACAGAAGGAAGTAATTGACTTTGAAGAGGCATTTTCTCTTGTGGCCAGACTTGAGGCAATGTGAATTTTCCTATCTTATGCATCTTTCAAGAATTTTAAGGTTTTTCAAATGGATGTGAGAAGTGCATTTCTAAATGGTAAATTAAATGAAGATGTTTATGTTGAACAACCCCCCGGTTTTCTAGATCAAACTTTACCAAATCATTTTTTTAAACTTGACAAAGCTTTATATGGTTTAAAATAGGCTCCAAGAGCTTGGTATGATACTTTGACTAAGTTTCTGTTTGATCATGATTTCATTATTAGTTTAGTTGACAAAACATTGTTCAGATTTGTTAAAGACTCTCATATTCTGCTTGTTCAAGTATATGTTGATGATATTATATTTGGGTCAACTAACCTCAAATTATATGAGAAATTTGCCAAGCTGATGCAGGAAAGATTTAATTTGAGTATGATGGGAGAATTAACCTTCTTCCTCGGTCTTCAAGTTCGTCAACTTGAAACCGGGACCCTCATCAACCAAGCCAAATACACCAAGGAGCTATTAAAGAAGTTTAGAATGGAGAGTTGCTCGGCTACAACCACTCCAATGAGCTCTTTCATCAAGCTAGACAAAGATGAAGATGGACAAAGTGTAGACATCACTTCCTACAGAGGACTCATCGGCTCTTTGCTTTATCTTACTTCCAGTCGGTCCGACATCCAGTTTGTTGTCGGTGTTTGTGGAAGATTCTAGGCTAATCCTAAACTATCTCACTTTATTACTGCTATGCGTATTTTGAAATATTTAAAGAGACTCAAAATGTGGGACTGTGGTATCTGAAGGATTCTAGTTTCAACCTAAAGAGTTTCTCAGATGCAGATTATGTAGGTTGCAAGATTGATCGAAAAAACACCAGTGGAACTTGCCAGTTTCTTGGTGATCGTTTGATCTCTTGGTTCAACAAGAAGCAGACGTCGGTTCTTATGTCTATAGCTGAAGCCGAATATCTTACGACAGGAAGTTTGTTAGGTCAAATTATTTTGACTAAGTGTTGAAATAGTTTGACTATTGGGATTTTGATGATGAAATGATTTATGCGCTTTGATGCAGGTGTATCGAAATCATATTTCATGAGTCTTGGCTCAAATGAGGCTCATTAGACCGATTTGGCATTAGATGCATAGAATTAGACGTGCAGTCTAACTCGTGGAGTTAGACGTACAGTCTAATGTATACGGAATTAGACGTGTAGTCTAACTCAGTGGAGTTAGACGTGTAGTGCAGTCTAATGTATACGGAATTAGACGTGCAGTCTAACTCAGTGGAGTTAGACGTGTAGTCTAATGTATACGGAATTAGACGTGTAGTCTAACTTAGTGGAGTTAGACGTGCAGTCTAACTCAGCGGAGTTAAACGTGCAGTCTATTGGATTGTGAAAGTTAGACGAGGTCGTCTAACTCCTTCAGACAAGTCTGAAGTAGAACCGGAATTAGACGTGCAGTCTAACTCAGTGGAGTTAGACGTGCAGTCTAATGGTTTGTGAATAATTAGACGTGAAGTCTAATTAGTGAAAGTTAGACATGTAGTCTAACTCCTTCAGATTAGTTTGAAGTGATTGTAATTAGATGTAAGTTTAATCCCATTAGACCAAGCGGTCTAATAGATTCTGCTCTTAGACGGGGATGTTTGATTTCATTAGACGAGATCGTCTAACTGAAATACGTCTAATGCTATGTTTAAGTAGTATGCTTGAAGCTAGCACCTGCCTACCCACGTGCTATAGCTGTACTCTACTCCTGCTCCACTTTCTAGTGAAGATTAGTACGATAGCTATATGCAACCAACCAACGAATGCCACGTAAGAGAATTTCTCTCATATTACTTGTTTTGCAGGTACATCCCTAATGGAATATTCGGCGCATTACCAGTTATTGTACGGCCACGATCCTTGTGCTCAGAACCTGTTGTGTACTATGGAGGCTTTCCAATGGAAGAGTTTCACATATCATTCTAAAGATTCGACCGTTAGTCTCTGCTCAGTATTTATCAAATCTGAAGGACAACGGACAAACTACTGATTAGCCGATTGAAACAATCTCTCGATCATCTTGCTTGCTTGCTGGAATTATAGAGAGAAATCAAACCTTTGAATAATCATACTATGAAGCTGCTTTCCTGATTGTACTGTGTGAATCAAGAGAGATCTAGAATCAAAAACACCATTAGCTTAGTGTGTAAATTGAACAGTGTGTGTTCTGTTCAATAGTGAGCTAAGTGTGTGTAAACTGTATTTGATTTTAATCATATTATAGTGAATCCTTCCGGTGGTTGGAAGAAGGGGTGACGTAGGAGAGCTTCTCTGAACATCCATAAACAAACTGATGTGTTCTTTCATTCCTGTCATCTTTTCATTCTTCATCTTGAGCTTCAAACCCAAGTAAATAATTCCGCCTTGATTCTGTTTCAAGTGTTTACAAGGGTTTGCGTAGAATAGAAAGCGAATTAAATCTCTAACAAGATTTCTTTCAAACCATTTTTCATAAGCCTTCATCAATAGCCAGACCCCCGTCTCCATCGATAAAGTCGATCCTATCAATTGGTATCAGAGCCCTGTTTCTATTCTCAAGCTTTTCCTGAAAAATGTCGACCATAACCAAAGATGTCAGTGCTACAGCTATTCCAACTTTCTCTCGAGAAAACTACATTGTATGGAAGAAAAGAGTTTGTGCTCATCTTTCTTCTCTTCATGACGACATGTGGAGTGTCGTCACAGAGGGTCCTATCAAGATCGATAAGGAGAAAGCTAAATGGACCGCTATAGAAAAGAGGCAGAACAACCTCAACAACATGGCTCTTGATGTTCTGTACAGATCTCTCGATGATAGCATGTTCAACTATATTATCGAATGCGATACTGCCAAAGAGGTCTGGGACAGACTCACCCAACTGTGTGAGGGCAACGAGCAAACCAAGGAAAATAAGATTATAGTAGCCACTTAGCAGTTTGATAGCTTCAAGATGCGTCCTGGTGAAGCAATGAACGACTTCGACACCAGATTCAGCAAGATTGTCTCCTCTCTATCCATCTTAGGCAAGACCTATAACAACCGGAAGCTTGCTATCAAGGTCATGCGTGCTCTTCCAAGGGAATGGGACATAAAGACGATGGCAATGAGAGAATCCAAAGATCTTAATAAGATCTCTCTCTTTGATCTCTTCGCTGATCTCAAGGCCTATGAGTTCGAGCTGAACTGTAGGATGGAACAATATCAACCCACATCCGTTATTATTGCCAAGGCGCTGGTGACTGCTGAAGAGCCACCAACCGCTCCGGATGTGAAGATGGCGGCTCAGCAGCTGAGCAGCGACGCCATGTCTCTCTTTGTGAAGAAGTTTGGCGACTTCATGAAGAAGAGCAACTCTAACTCAAACTCTTCAAATTCTAATGACAATAAAAAATTTAAAGCTAATGTTACGTGTTTTAACTGTGGTATTAAAGGTCATTATGCATCGGAATATCGGAAGCCGAAACGTGAAGATGCCAAGGATGATGGAAAATAGCTGAAGGCTCTTATGGCAGGTGATGGGAAGAACAAACAAAACAACCGTGATTCCTACTTCTCATCCAATGAAAGTGATGAAGAAGAAGTGGCCTGTTTCATGGCGAGAGAAGATGAAGAAAGAACTCAGGAGACTGAGGTATTTGACTTCTCTTCTGAAAGGTTTTCAAGGGAACAACTGGTAGCTGCACTAGATGATATGGTCATCGAATACAGAAAGCTAGCAGAATCCCTAAATGAAACTAAATCTTCACCATATGTAAACAAACCAATTCTATTTCAAACTGAAGAGTCAAACGTTTTTGAAAAGAAGGTTGAAGAGATCTCATCTGAGAATGAGATGCTCAAAGAATAGATTCAAACTTTTTCATCTGAAAACAAAAGGTTAAATTATGTTGTATGTGCATGGACAAGGTCTGGAGAAGCTGTCAAATATCAGATCAGCAAGTTAAAACCTGATGGATCTAGATCCGGATTAGGATTTGATAGCAATGACCCTAACCTGTCATGCAAAAAGTCCAACTCAGCAACTGACAAGCTTAAGTCAATAAGCTTTGTCAAAGGGAGTATGACTGACATTGAATCTGATCCTATTCATGAAGAAGTAGCTTTCAAAAATGAAATAATTTATGTTCTGTCGACTGTTAGTTGGCTTAAGAATAAGCTAGAAGCAGATAACAAGTCTGACAATTTAAAATCTAACTCTAAGTCAAGGAGTTTTGAAAGAAAGTCTTCTTCAAAAGTTAAGGGATCAGTGGCTAGTAGGAAGTCATCTGCTAAGTTAAAATCTTATGCATTAATCACAACACAAAATGGGAAATCCATCGGAATAACTCAAATATGGATTCCTAAGGGACTAATTGATCGAGGACCCAATTGAATATGGGTACCAAAATGTGTAAATAGTTTCTTTTGTAGGTGATGCAGGAGGATTGCAGGAAGGAAGCAAGAAGAATACTCTTTTGAGTACACAGCCTGGAAGATCAACAATGGCCTTTTCCATTCTAGTAGATTAAATGTTTTTATTTGTTAAAAATATTTTTTGGTCTTTGGATCACAAAAACTGTTTCTTATGCTTTTCTATCCCTATACAAAATGAGATGGAAAATTACTTTGGAAGTAAGGATACTCTCTAGACGAAAATCTTTAATCGGTCTATTAGACAAGTGTGTCTAAAAGAAACGGTCTGTACTTAGACGTATTTTTGCTCAAAATCTATACATCTAAGTCTATATGTTGAGGTTTAAAACCTACGCGGTTAGAGGTACACGTCTAATAGACGTTAGACGTTTTTACGTCATGAGCAAGAGGATGCTCATGTCTAACCAAACACACGTCAAACAAGTAGTGTTCATGCGGAATTAGACGTACACGTCTAATAGACATTACACGTATTTTTGTAGATCACGGAATTAGACGTATGCATCTAATGGACCCATCCGTCTAATAGACGTTTAGTTATATGGATTTGTGTAGTAAGAAAAACGTTTAACTACGTGCCGATTAGACTGATCAATGATAGTTGTCCCACGTGAGAAGCTATCCGTTTTTCCCGCTCAAATATTAAACAGTCATCTCTTAACAACGTGAAGACACGTGTCTTTCAAGTTTAGAGAAAATGACTGATATACCCTCATTTTTAATGATGATTCCTTGAAAAGTATGTCTAACATTTATTGATGGGTCATACTCTTAAGAAAAGTGACGGTTATTCTGTATATCTTTTCTCTGTCTATATAAGGACATCCTTGCATGAGTTTGAATGTTTTTCATCTCTCGAAATCCTTAAGAACCCTAGTTTTCTTTGCATTCCTCTATCTAAATCTCTCTGAAATCTTGTGTCTATTCATATTCTTCTAAAAATGGTGAACAATAGAATCACTCTGGGTCATTGTACATTGCAGGTGGATTTTCCATCGGTCTACACTTTCGATCAGCAGGAAGTAGTGGATATGTTCAGAACCCTAGAATATTCTGGGTTGAGAAAGTATCTTGAGGTCCATTCATTTTTAATGAAAAAGAAGTTCTCGAGTTCTTCAAATCTGCAACAATGGTGGGCGAATCTATCGTAGAAACCGTCAACGGTGTGGAAATATCTTTTGATGAAACCGTATATGCGGAGTTCTTTGAACTTCTGACGGAGGGGCACACGTTCGACATGATTCTTTCATCTGATATTATGCAAGAGATGAAGAAGGCCTTTTCAGCAGATGGCTCGATGATCCATGTAAATGGAAACAAGAAGGTCCTCAAACCTCACTTTATTTTGCTGAACGATGTGATAACAAAAGCACTCCAAGGGAAGTCTGGTTCCTTTCATCTCTATAGTCAAGACCGTTTTGACTATATGTGCGCCATCTCAAAAGGAATCCAGGTAAACTGGGAATCTACCCTTTTCCAGAACCTTTGCTTTTCTATCTACCAGGCAAACAAGGAAAGCATAACGTTCACGGATCAACTAAGTCGATTGATGGAGCATTTGGGGGTTCCTATGGGTGAACCTGAGAAGATCAACTCTCCCAGGGTATTCTCTGCCCTTACAGTTGCTATCACTCTGATGAGGATGAAAACAATATGGAATCTGCCTCAGGTGCATCTAGTTATCAGACAGGTGGTAAGCCTTCTACTCGATCCAGACAGCCGTCTTCTTCCATTATGTCAACGGGGGAAAAGAGATCAAAAATTGTGAATGAATCGGAGTCTAGTTCCTCCAGTCTGAAAAGCTCCACAAAGAAAGATGTTGAATCAGTGGATTCAAGATTAAGGCAAGGTCCAGGCGTACTTGCTACTACTCCCATGTCCTCTCTGTCTTCTCCGGCGACCATCCTGAGAAAGCCCTCGAGATCCAATGTCTCGAAAGAAAAGAAGACGAAGGCGCCCCGCGCGTCTAAATCATTGAAGGTAACCTCTTCTAGACCATTGGCCGATGTGCCTAAGTTTAATGTTCCTATGATGGAGCAAGATAAATTTGTTTTTACTCTGGTAAAAGAATCTGCTGAAGGGCCCGCTGTTGAGTCAGCTGGTCCAAATAATGAAAATCTTAACAGGACTGAGTCTCTTGTTATTCAACCCGATCAAGTAGTCGCAGGTGTTAAAGAAATTGCTCAACTAGAACAATGTGCAGTTCTTACCCTTGTTGCTGGTAAATCTACTGAAAAGGATTCCTTTGTTCCTATTAGAGAATCTCCCTCGCCAAATCCCGTTTCAAAGGATTCCTTAGTAGCCAGGAAGGTCACTCGCGTAGAGTTCCCTGCTGAAATGTACAAGAAACCCCAATCGGCATACGAATTAATGCATTCAAAAGGCTATCGTGTGGAATTGTTTTTAGTGAACCCAGACCTACTCCAAGACCCGTCGAGGTTGTTGGAAAAGGTAAGAATATTGAAACTCCGATTAGTGAAGAGGTATCGGAGGCAACAAGCATTGTTGACCTCGTGTTAGATAAAGTCAAAGTCATTGCGGCTGAAAAGATGGAAATTTTTGAATCATGGTCCCTGGAAAGATAGTCTGCCAAGTACAATGAAGACCTATCAAATTCTGAAATAGTCCGTGAATGGAAGAAGCGTGTAGCCAATGAGAAGAAGGCTCTCAAGTGGGCTAAAACTTCAGATGTGGCTAAAGCTCTGAAGAGAAAAGATCTTGTGGAAGCCTGGTTAAGTGGAAGAGCATTATTCCCAATTCTTGAAGCCAGAAAGGCTAATTTTAACCCTGTTTAGAAAGGCTCTGAAGTGGAAGTGAAAGTGTTGAAAAGGCTGGACGACATCATGGATAATTACGTCTCAGTTGCTACCTGATACGTTCATGGCGCTAATTGCTCTGGAGCAAATCCTTTTGATGATGATGAACCGATGGATATCTTTAATGTTAATGATGATACAGATGAGCTAGATGTTGCTCTCTTGATTGAATTTGGGAATCTTTCTGCTGAAGAAAGACGTATTTTGGATCAACCTGTTCAAGAGAATCCTCATTTAGAAGAAGAAGAAGTGATTGTTCAAGAGCCTGAACAAGCTCTTCTAACGAATGAAGAAAAAGTGGTTGAAGAAGATGTTGTTGAGGAGTCTGCTCAAGCTCCTATTGATGAAAATGTTGTGATATCCCCTGTTGTGAGAACAAAGGAAGCCAAAGAGAAGGTGGCTGAAGTAACTCAGCCAGAGATTATCAGATCTGAGGGAGAACCCTCCAAAGACAAAGACGTTGAAGAAGAAAGTTCCTCATTTTAGGAGGAACATAACCAATATGCAAGCTATGTCAGGCCTCTTCCATTCCCCAATATCATTGCTGGAAATGTTCATGAAAATGTCAACAATCCTCTTCACTACTCTGGAGATCTGTATGAAAGATTTCAGAGGGCTGAAAGGGAATTGTTAGAAGAAGAGCAGAATGAAGCTAGGAATGAAGCTGAGAAGGATCAACCGGAGCAATCCATGCAGATTCATACCCATTTTGAACCCATTCAGAGTATGGTAGCAGAGTCTCAAGAGAACTCATCTAACGAAGAATCCTCTGCTAAGGTATCAAGCTTCTAAAGTCTATGACTTCTATGCTCTTATCTCTTCAGAAGAACATGGTTTCCATGGGGTCAAACATGATAAAGGCTCTGAACACCTAGAAAGAAGAGAGAAAGGAACTTGCTGAGGTTGTTAAAGTTCTTACTGAATTGGACAACTCTCTAAAGAAGAACACGTATGAGACTCACGTCTCAAATTCGAACTTCTCTAAATTTGAAAAGAAGCTCTACAGTCATCAATCTGAAATGATGGACCTTGAAAGGCACATCAATGATGATCGTCATAGAGAGACTATGGATGAACTCAGCTTGATGAAGAACCAGATGGTGGAAATCCAAGGATTCTTAAGAAGAACAGATGGTGAATGATTAGAATTTGCTGACTCCATGGCAAGAAAGTTTCAAGCAAAAGAGAACGCGAAAGCCGATGCTGAAAGAGATCAACCTCGAATCACCCAAGGTGAGTCAAGCAGAAGAAGTGACGGTGTGTCAACCGGCACTAGATCTAGACGAGCGCCAAGCAACGATGAAAATCCTAGGCCAACTAAAACAGGCGGAGGTCGAAGCGGTGGTGATCATGGAGGCCGAAGTAGTGGTGGTGGCCGTGGTAGGCAATCTGGCTTTGATCAAAGTGGTCGTTCCAGTGGCGTTGATCGTGGTTGTAGATCAAGTGGAAGCGGTCGTGATGGTAGCAGTCTTCCTCCTTTTCTAAATATGTTAACCGGTCAAGACATGAGCCAAACCGATCCTTGAGTAAAAAGGGAAGAACAATAATTTCTTTTCTCCTACTCTGTTTAAGTTTCTCAAACAATGTTTTTTTGATGATGTTTTGAATATTGGTGTTGGAAGTTTGTGAAGTGTGATGTAAGTGAATAGGGTTTTGCTTATTTGTATGATGAATGCGTATTTTGGTATATATATGCAGGTTTTAAATTTCATCATCAAAAAGGGGGAAATTGTTGGGTCAAATTATTTTGACTACGTGTTGAAATAGTTTGACTATTGGGATTTTAATGATGAAATGATTTATGCGCTTTGATGCAGGTGTATCGAAATCATATTTCATGAGACTTGACTCTAATGAGGCTCATTAGACCGATTTGGCATTAGATGCACATAATTAGACGTGCAGTCTAACTCGTGGAGTTAGACGTGCAGTCTAATGTATACGGAATTAGACATGCAGTCT
Source organism: Impatiens glandulifera (assembly GCF_907164915.1). NCBI lineage: Eukaryota > Viridiplantae > Streptophyta > Magnoliopsida > Ericales > Balsaminaceae > Impatiens > Impatiens glandulifera. Next base: position 34,252,623 of record NC_061865.1, read on the forward strand.
AACTCAATGGAGTTAGACATGCAGTCTAATGTATACGGAATTAGACGTGTAGTCTAACTTAGTGGAGTTAGACGTGCAGTCTAATGTATACGGAATTAGACGTGTAGTCTAACTTAGTGGAGTTAGACGTGTAGTCTAATGTATACGGAATTAGACGTGCAATCTAACTTAGCGGAGTTAGACGTGCAGTCTAACTCAGCGGAGTTAGACGTGTAGTCTAATGTATACGGAATTAGACATGCAGTCTAACTAAGCGGAGTTAGACGTGCAGTCTAACTCAGGGAAGTTAGACGTGCAGTCTATTGGATTGTGAAAGTTAGACGAGATCTTCTAACTCCTTCAGACAAGTCTGAAGTAGAACCGGAATTAGACGTGCTGTCTAACTCAGTGGAGTTAGACGTGCAATCTAATGGTTTGTGAATAATTAGACGTGAAGTCTAATTAGTGAAAGTTAGACATGTAGTCTAACTCCTTCAGATTAGTCTAAAGTGATTGTAATTAGACGTAAGTCTAATCCCATTAGACCAGGTGGTCTAATGGATTTTGCTCTTAGACGGGGATGTTTGATTTCATTAGACGAGGTCGTCTAACTGAAATACGTCTAATGCTATGTTTAAGCAGTATGCTTGAAGCTAGCACCCGTTTACCCACGTGCTATAGTTGTACTCTACTCCTGCTCTACTTTCTAGTGAAGATTAGTACGATAGCTATATGCAACCAACCAACGAATGCCACGTAAGAGAATTTCCCTCATATTACTTGTTTTGCAGGTACATCCCTGATGGAATATTCGGCGCACTACCAATTACTGTACGGCCATGATCCTTATGCTCAGAACCTGCTGTGTACTATGGAGGCTTTCCAATGGAAGAGTGCCACGTATCATTCTAAAGATTCGACCATTAGTCTCTGCCTAATATTTATCAATTCTCAAGGACAATAGAAAAACTACTGATTAGCCGATTGAAACAATCTCTCGATCATCTTGCTTGCTTGCTGGAATTACAGAGAGAAATCAAGTCTTTGAATATTCAAACTATGAATCTTCTTTCCTGATTGTACTGTGTGTGAATCAAGAGAGATCTAGAATCAAACACATCGTTAGCTGAGTGATATTCTTCATCTTGTAAATTGAACAGAGTGTGTTCTATTCAATAGTGAGCTAAGTGTGTGCAAACTGTATTTGATTTTAATCATATTATAGTGAATCCTTCCGGTGGTTGAAAGAAGGGGTGATGTAGGAGAGTTTCTCCGAACATCCATAAACGAATTGTTGCGTTCTTTCATTCCTGTCATCTTTTCATTCTTCATCTTGAGCTTCAAACCCATGTAAACAATTCCGCCTTGATTTTGTTTCAAGTGTTTACGAGGGTTTGCGTAAAATAGAAAGCGAATTAAATCTCTAACAAAATTTCTTTCAAACCGTTTTTCATAAACCTTCATCAATAGCCAGAACCCCGTCTCTATCGATAAAGCCGATCCTATCAAAGTTATTGTTCTCAGCTCTTGTGGATTCAACAACAACTGAGTGACTATAGAATTGAAGCAGAAGAATCTCCGATCCTCCACGACTACACAAGTGCAATTGCCATCACCTACAATCTAGTTCTACACTCTCGGACAAAGCATATCGAAATAAGACATCATTTCATCCGAGAACATATCATTCAGAAGCATATTCTCCTTGAATATGTTCCAACAGATCAACAAGTGGCAGATCTGTTCACGAAGCTACTACTCGAGACTATGTTTTCTTACTTTAGAAATATTTTAGGGCTTGTTGATCTTGACTAATTTATTTGAACTGATCATGCACAAATTGAGGGGGAACATGTTGTTTAAGTATAATTGGACAGACTTGTGTAGACGGAGGTCTCAATCTGTCAAATGGATCAGTAGTCTAAGGAGTGTACATACTTAGACGTATTTTTGCTTAAGTAGTCTATGCTTCTGAGTTAGAATGTCTTGGTTTAAAACCTACGCGGTTAGATATCGAAGTCTAATAGACGTTTAAACGTTTATAAGACTAGCATAATTAGACGTTAACGTATAACCAGACACACGTCTAGCACGTGGTATTTATGCGTAATTAGATGCCTGAAGTCTAATAGACTCTTGGTTGTCTAGAAGACAAGCGTGATTAGACGTCGACTTCTAATAGACGCCTATCCAACTTAGATGCATCGAATGTGGACAGTAAATGAAACATCTAACTACTTACGTCATTAGACCTCTCATCTTCAAACAAATGGAACAACAGTCCACTGCTACATTGATTATCTATGTACTATTCCCGCCAAAAATTAAATAGTCATTTCTCCAACAACTTGAAGACATGTGTCTCTCAATGTTAAAAGAATGACTAAAATCTCTTATGTCTCTTTACTACACGTATTACATTAATGACAGACCTTTATGATTATACCTTAAATGATGCATCTCTTGGGAACATGTTTTTATGTTTTTGACGGTTCATATAATCATTACGGTTATCAGTCATACGTCAGCATTCTTATATAAGAGAAACGGTCATATTCAAAGATACTCAATATCTCCCCTATGAATTTCTGCTTCTCTCTCTAAGAAATCTTCGTGCGTCTCTTAGAATTCGGTAAAAAAATCTTCACGTCTCTCTCTCAAAATGGGCTCTCTTGTGCCATCCACCCTTCAAATAGATTTCGATTATGTGTCCATGTTGGTGATTCCTGAAATGGTCACCATGTTTGAATCCCTCAAATCGCCAGGCCTTGAAAATTTTCTCAAGGCTCTTGTCATCATTCACGAACCGGAGGTTCGTGAGTTCTTTAAATATGGAGGCTTATATGACAACAGGCTTGTCGTTGCAAATTTTTTTGATGATATTGTTTTCTTCACCGAAGAATCCTTCGTTAGATTCTTTGATCTTCCGACCGAGGGGATGTCTAAGTTCACTACATCTTCTGAAGAAGTCCTGTCTGAGATGGGGCTTGTCTTCTCCGATACTACTCGTGATGGGATTCTCGTTCCTGTCAAATCTCACGGACTAAGGTCCGCCCTGAAAGTTGAGTTCTCCTTTCTCAATGATATAATCTCTAGGTCGATTATGGCTAAGAGCTTCTCAAACTCTTACTCGAAGATGGTCTTCGAGATGATGATTTATATCACTAAGGAGACAATAATCAACTAGTCGAGGATCATTTTCGGAAACTTGATGGAGATGATCTCTCCTGAAAGGAGGTCACTTGGATATGCTTCTCAGCTCAGCGTGCTCCTTCCTACCCTTTTTTCAAGTGTCGAGGGACTTGAGATCCTAATCAAATCCTCTAGATTGCTAAACTATCAACGAGTTCTTGACTATGATCTCCAGACAAGAAAGCTTAAACTCAAGAACAGAAATCGGGAGATCCTTCTGGCCGAAAGTGATCCGTAGAAATATACCGCTCCCGATGATGTCAAAAAGGGGGAAAGTAAAAGAAGTGGCCTTAGGCCTAAGAGGAACTAAGGATAGAAAGGGATAAGAAAATATCCAATTTTTTGTGTTTTTGGAAAATTTTTGTTTATGTTATATATCTCCTCCAAATATTTTGAATGAATTTATGATCTTTTGTTCATTACTACTTTGATGGTTATCGATTGCATCCATCTGTTTTATTCTTTTAATTAAGTTTTAACATCATCAAAAGGGGGAAATTATTGGGTCAAATTATTTTGGATTAAAATAATTAAGAGAATAATTTTATTCTATACCAACTCTATTTTGATTATATGTGATTAAAACTTTATTATCAATAAAACACAATTATGAATAAAGTTAAGTTATCTAATCGTTTCTGTACAGGTGAATCAGACTTGGCTAACTTAGACGTGGTCTAAGTAGGCTAATTAGACGTAATGCGTAGTTAGATGTTGGCGTCTAACTCCTTCAGACAAGTCTGAAGTGATACATAGTTAGACGTTGCAGTCTAACAGATACGCAGTTAGACATTGAGGTCTAACTCCATTAGACGTGGTAGTCTAATGGGTAACTATTAGGATTTAGGTCGCGGATGGGGAACCGGGGTCCGGCCGGTTTACACCTTCTGACAACACTTAACGATTGGTGTTTAATCTGGTTAGAGATTAACACCGGGTTTCAATACTACATAGGCTGTCACAAACCCTTGAACCGAGTTCAAATACGGAAGTGGTTTGTTTTAGACTGAAGCAACACACACAAGATGAATAACGATAGGTTTTGGAGAATATCGGTTTGGAGTTTAGGAGGTCGGTTTAAGGTTTAGTGAATCGGTTAGAATGATGTAAGTCGATTAGAAAAATACAAGTCGGTTATAACAGTACAAGTCGGTTAGGATATTGAGTCGGTTGGAAAATAGACCTGACAGAAAAAAAAAAGACACAAGACAGGTTTTTATGGATGTTCGGAGATAAAACTCCTACGTCACCCCTTCTTCTCGAAACCGCGAGAAGGATATTCACTAAGGAATACACAATTGAGTCTTATTTACTGCTCGATAATCACTCTTACAATTCTCACAGAAATTGTAATCACACTTAAGCTCTCAATCTTGTAAAGAGATAAAGACACTTAATTTATCTTGTCTTGTATCTTGGTTTTTCGTGTCTGGTATGCTTTTCCTCTTCAGCTCTTTTTATAGATGAAATGTGCCAACGGTCACATTTCTTCAACGGATACCTTCAGGGTCATCCTTGAGTCTGATTGGTTGAGCAGAGGTTCAGCCTTGCATTAAATGCGGTTCTGGTTTCCAAGGCATAGGTCAAACCGGCTAGATTTGTCTTTTACTTAATATAGCAACTGACGGTTGGACAATTGCCTGCACCTGGAAGGTTGCGCCTCTGACTTATCCCAAAGTGGAAAGATCTCTTCAGGTAATCTTCTGCAGCCTGTAGAGTATCATCAGACTTGTATGGATATGGCAATGTCACAGTCTGATCCTTTGATGTTATCTTCTGCAAATACACAAAGTATTTGTTTGCACCGATTTGTAAGTTGTACTTAATTTGATATTCTTGACTTCTTTCTCTAAGTAGTCTTCTCTTCATTTCGGTTCATTAAGTCTACCGGTAGTTCAAATTCAACCTGATAACTTTAGGTTTGTTCATTTGCTTATTCTGCCCGGTTTTATATTCAACCTAATAACTTCAGGTTTGTTCATTTGCTTCTTCTGGCCAGTTTGATATTCAACCTGATAACTTCAGGTTTGTTCATTTGCTTCTTCTGGCCTGTTTGATATTCAACCTGATAACTTCAGGTTTGTTCATTTGCTTCTTCTGGCCGGTTTTATATTCAGCCTGATATTTCAGGTTTGTTCATTTGCTTCTTCTGGCCAGTTTGATATTCAACCTGATAACTTCAGGTTTGTTCATTTGCTTCTTCTGGCCAGTTTGATATTCAACCTGATAACTTCAGGTTTGTTCATTTGCTTTTTCTGGCCGGTTTGATATTCAACCTGATAACTTCAGGTTTGTTCATTTGCTTTTTCTGCCGGTTTGATATTCAACCTGATAACTTCAGGTTTGTTCATTTGCTTCTTCTGGCGGTTTGATATTCAACCTGTTGTAGTTCTTGACCGTTCCTGCACAGTAAGTTCTTTTTGTTAAGTTCTTATTAACCGATTAATTTTATCTAACAATTTCTCCCCTTTTGATTATTTTATTTAAAATATTCAAAACCATGCAAGAAATAAGAAGTAGGCCGGTTTAAAAATCTTATGTTTGTTTGGCCGGTTTTTTTTTTTTTTGGAAAAATCTAAAATATTTCTAAGGGAAGAAAACTTAGACTCGAGAAATGGCTTTGTGAGGATGTTAGCCACTTCATGCTTGTTCGCTTCATGTGATATGTCTGTCAGCAGTCGGCTGTCCGGATGCAATGTTGTCTCTTCAAAGCTTTTGTCTTGATTTACCTACATTCATACACAATAGAAAATCTGGTCCCCATTTTTCTTTGGGTCCGTGGCTTATTAATTCCTTAGGAATCCATACTTTGATTATTTTGATGGACTTCCCCGTTGTGTGTATGTATAGTATATCTATCTGCTGATGATTTAACTTTAAAGGATGATTTTCAGTAAACATCTCTTGACTTTCGATCAAGTTTTTCTTTGCCATACAAACTGGCTGTCCTTCTCTCAAGTTTCAGCCAGCTTGAAGTTGGATTTACATAAATCATCTCATCCTTTGAACTTATATCATTCCAGCTTGTAATTTCTTCCTTGAGCTTCTCATTCTTATATGAGATCTCACTTATTGAAACATCAACCTCTTAGATTTGAGATGAACAACTTGAACTATTAGACTTGCTTTTTCAAATAGTTTGATTAAGAGATTTTGACAGTTTTATGTACTTAATGACCATGTCATTGAGTGCAGCAATTAAATCATCTCGGGTAAAATCATCAAAGGAGAGATCAAATACCTTAGGTTTCTCGCTGAAAGTCATGCTTGCTTGCTCCTGGTTGCTTGAGTATTGAAACTAACTGCTCTGATACCAATTGTTAGGATCTAGATCGCGGATGGGGAACCGGGGTCCGGCCGGTTTACACCTTCTGACAACACTTAACGGTTGGTGTTTAATCCAGTTAGAGATTAACACCGGGTTTCAATACTACATAGGCTGTCACAAACCCTTGAACCGAGTTCAAGTGCGGAAGTAGTTTGTGTTAGGATCTAGGTCGCCGCTGGTGGACCGGGGGTTGGACCGGTTGGCGGTTCTCACTCGTAGGGTGGTGATTAATCCGGTTAGAGATTAACACCGGGGTTTCAATACTACACAACTTGTCACAAACCCTTGAACTAGGTTCAAGCGCGGAAGAGATTTGCTTTCAGGTTGAAGCGATATACTTGTATGATAGGTACGGTCGGTTTCGAATGATGAAGATTTGGAGATGGTGGGTCGGTTTTGGCAATCTGGATGTTCGGTATGGTTAGTAGAGATTCGGTTTGGAGCGGTATGGTTAAGTTAGTCGGTTATGTAATGAAGCCAACAGAAAGTAAATAACACAACAGAGTTTTATGGATGTTCGGAGATAAAACTCCTACGTCACCCCTTCCTCTCGAAACCGCGAGAAGGATATTCACTAAGGAATACAAATACAAGCCGATCGAGACTTATCCTCTGCTCGATAACACTCTTACAATTTGCACCGAAATTGTAGAACACACTTTAACTTTCAACACTTAGGCTCTCTAGAATATCACACTGTTATTGTAGTAAATGCTTTTAACTCTTGTTATCCCAATGTATGTCCCGCATTTACTCTTCTGCAGCTGCCTCCTTTTATAGGTGAAATATGCCAACGGTCATATTTCAAAGCCTTGAATCTGATTGGCTGATCAGAGATGCAGTGATTCAGTGTCTCAGACCTGCCGGTCGTCTCCTCAGACCTGACGGTCAATCTCAGACTTGGTATCCTGTTTCAGACCTGCCGGTCTGTAAGGCAAACCTGCTGGGTTTGTCTTTTACTCAATATAGGCACTGTCTGTTTGGACAGTTGTCTATACTTTGAAGATTTCCTTTCTGGCTTATCCCGAAGTAGAAGGATCCGGTAGTACTGTTTTCTGCAGCCTACAGTCTTTCCTCAGACTTGCATGGATATGTAAGTATTCAGTCTGTTCCTTTGGTATCATTCTCAACAGATACCCAAAGTGTCTTCTTGTACAGGTCGGCCACTTGACTTGGCCGAATGTCTTTTGGTAGTGAAGTAACCGGATTTCTTCCGGTTATACTTGTCTTGTGGATTGATCGGCTGTTTGATGGTTCCGGTTTTGAGCTTTGGCCGATCCTTCCTTTGTTTGGTTATGCTCCGAATACTCTTGATCGGTATGGTAACTTGACCGGTTCGGTTTCTTCAGTTGGTTCTCTTATTCATCTGGTCCGGTTCCTTGTTCCTGCATGGGAAGTTTGTTTAAGTTAGGTTTATTTGAACCGGTATGAATTTATCTAACAATTTCTCCCTTTTTGATTATTTTATTTAAAATTATCAAAATTATGTAAGTTTGCAACCGTAGGCCGGTTGTTTTGTTTGGCCGATTTTTGAAAAAGACTTAGAGAATTTTCGAAAAATTTTGAGGGAGGAGTTTTGGAAGAATCTCTATCTTTTATCTAACAATTTCTCCCTTTTTGATTATTTTATTTAAAATTATCAAAATCATGTAGAAATGTAAAATAAGGCCGGTATTCAAAAATAACTTTATATATATTTATAGATAACCGGAAAAGTCAAAGCATAAATACTAAGGCAAATAAGAAAAGGAAGGATAGTCCCTATTCCGAGTCCGTGAATTCGTAGGCGCTCTTCTTTTTCTTCGGTTGCGGTGGCGGTTGCGGTTGCCTGGTCTGTTGGGAGGGTCGTGGTCTTTTAGATCGGGACCGCAGCTGTTCTTCGACTTCGTCTTCGACTGGGTCGGTTTGCTGCGAAGTACCCGTAGCAACCGGGTCAGATATTTCATTGAGCATCTCGACTATCCGAACATTCTTAGGAGCCGGCCTTTTTCTCTTCTTCGGTTCTGAATCGGAGGCGGCCGCCTTCTTCTTTTTCTCGTGTTCCTTTGCAAATCCCGCCAGCCTTCGTGCCTCCGTGTCTAACCGTTCGGCATCCGCTGCGGCCTGACTGGCCACTTTCTCAGCATACCCTGGATATAATATCTCGGCCCTTCTTATTCTTTCGGCCTCTATTTCGGCTTCGGTTAGCTGAGACGATCGCGGCGCCTCTTTATCCTTGCTGGCTTCGGCGTTTAGTTCATCCTGGACCCTTTTAGCTATTAGGGCATCAGCCTCTAGAGTCGCGGCATCCGCGTTTTCCTTTGCTTTCAGAATTTCGGCCATCTGTTCGGTGAGTGCCTTTACCTCGGCCACGAGAGTCTCATTTGTCTTTTCCAGCACCGAGACCCGGTCAATTGTCGTGTGGACCCGTTCGAAGTCCTTCTTTAAGTCCGAAGTTATACCCTCTAGAGCTGCAATATGCTGAGCACATTTTTCTCGCTCACCGGCCTCTTCCCACAGCCCGGTGCTGAGTTCCGCTAGGCGTGCTTGATGTTGATCCACAACCTTCTTTGTCACATCGGCGAACTGCATGGCCGTATCGAATATGTTCTCGCATCTATCCTTGAGCGGTTGAAGCTTAGAGACGCTGTGTTCAAGTATGCGGTCATCAATCTTCTCTAATATTGATGCCTCAAATTTCTGAAGCCGGTCTTCAATCTTCCCTGATGTGGACACTTCAAATTTCTTGAGTTGTTCATCAATCCGCCCAGAAACGGATGCTTCAAACTCTTGGAACCGGCCATCAATCCATTCCTTAGGGGGAACTGAAACGGTGGCTTCCGGTGGTGGAGTGGGAGTGGACTGCTCGGTCGGATTAGGATCGGCTCTCTCACCGGAGTCCATCAGTGCAACATTCTCATTAGGAGGTTCTAATGTGACCGCCTCCTCCAAGTTCAATGCCGCATTTTCCAGGATCGGTACCTCGACATCCTCTAAAGTTTGTACTTCAACGGTTTTCGAAGTCGGTACCTCAACATTTTCTTGTATCGGTGCCTCCATATCCCTCGGTGTCTCAGTGTCCTCTCTTGAAGTTGTTGTCCAGTCAATTGGAAATTCGTCGATGACCGGAGCGGTATACACCGGAACTTGTTTCTGAATGCATATGGCTTCTAGCCGCTTTATCTCTCGATGTATTTCCAGTTTGCCTCTTTCGAGCTTTGCTAATACTCGCGGCGCCACGGTAGACACCGATCCCCCTGCGGTATACTCCTCCGTAATTTTCCGGATGCGCCTTCTTAGCTTCCGAAGGTGGCTTCTCGGTATCAAGAAACAGGTTCGGCATTGTATCTCCTGAATCGTATTGGATCTAGTTAGACGTAGAATCATGTCCTCTACTTCCTCCAATCTGTTGATGCACTTCTGTGAATCGTAGTCCTGTAGGATATCTTTATATTTTGTGTTGAACCGGTACTCATGCCACTCCAAGTACAAATCTATAACATCCTCGTCTCTTTTGATAATGCCTTTAAAGATATTCTGGGCTAATTCTTCGGCTTCGGCTTCATCGGCCTCTTCCCGGTTGTATCCTTCATCATTGGCTCCTTCATCAATCCCTTCTTCACCCTCGTTGGTCTCAGGATTGATGCTTTGTTCGGCATCGATCGGACTCCGAGCCGAAAGATCGTCGTCATGGTCCGTTCTATCCTCGGTTCCCTCTGTGTCGGCTTCCTCATCGGCCCACTCCTCATCTTCCGCTTGTTGCGGTGGGTCTTCGAAAATTATCTTTTCTTTTCTCTTCCCTCCGGTGTTTTCTTTTGCCGGGGCATCTTTCTTTGCGGCTTTCTTCTTTCGGCCACCTGAGGAACTGGAGGCCGACTGCTTTCTTGGGAGAAATTGCCTCGATCGAATGATGCAACGTTTTATTATCCCAACACCGGGACCGACGTTGATGTTAAAGTGTAAGAAGATTTTACCGAGTTGCACGGCATATCCCCATGACCGGGCTGAATCCGGTCTTACCATATCCATGAGGTTGCCGAAGACTGCTCTTGCCCAGTTAACCTCTCTTCCTTCCAGCAGCCCGAAAATCATTTTGATTTTGTCTCTGGTTAGATTGCTGAAATTTCCTCCCCTTGCCAGTATCGCCCTGGCAAAAACGTCACACGCCGGGATAAGCTCCGGTTTCAGCATCTGTTTCTTTCCGGATGTAGTGATCGGCTTATTGGTTGCCGATAAGAGGCGGCAAGCCGTCTTAAAAGTATCATCGTCTATCTCTGCCATTGCGTCCTCGCCGGTAGTTGGGAGACGCAAACTCTCGGCCACCACTGCTTCGGTGATCTCTATTTGGGAGCCGCAAACCGTGGCGAGAATCCTGTCGTAGGAGATGGTTGCGGTTTTGAAGAACTCTTCGACCGCGTCCTTGTAAATTACGTGAGGGCCATCTAGAAAATATCCCAGACCGGTTTTAATCAGTCGGTCAATTACTTCTTTTGCCTCGGTCGTCCCATTCTGCCGAATCTCCTCAAAGTCCACTTGAGAGTATAGTTTGAACAACGCCGAATCACGACCCATGTTTGAAGAGTTTGAGAATGAGAGAAATCGGCTTCAGAGAGTTTAGGAAGCTTAGAGAGAGAAAGTAAATTTTCGTGAGAATGAAAAATATGACGAAGGCCCCTTTTTATAGGCACGGTTTGGAAGCCAAACCGTCCCATCATGAATGGGCGGGAAATTTCCCTCCAAATTGAAACGACGCCAAACTGTTGGCGGTTACATATGAAACGGTGGGCGGCATCTTTTAGCGGGAGATTTCCCTCCAAATTTTGTCTATGTCATGGATGACATATTCTTATCTTAGAGGCCGAATGATTGATCGGTTTCTAGTTTTATTCAGACATTTTGATTTATCGGCGTTGAACAGTTTTAAGTAGACTTTATGATACCGGATAAGAATGAGGTTAAGCCGGTTATTTAGATAGATGCAAAGAGTAAAGAGAGACGATCTTTAAAACTGAAACGATATTTTTATTAGAACGGAAACCGATAGGATGAAAGAAAGACATTTAAGCAAAGACATTTAAGCAGTAAGCACCATCTTGGAGTACTTTTCCACCACCGCATCTTTATCAAGAATGTTTGAGGGGGATGCTGGTGTGCCCGGTCCAAAATCTGGCCGGTACTTGAGAATGAACTTGCTGATGTGAGGTGCAAAGCCGAGACCCTTCTTGGTCCGCACCATTTTCCTCAAGATTTGAAAGAGGACCGCTGCCCAATTGATAGGCGTGTGGTTGTAGATGTGGGTCATGATGTTGTAGGTATTCTTTGAATACCGCTGATTTTGAGATTGGCACAGAATGGATCGAGTGACAATTTCAAGAAGTAACTGAGTACTACGACCGAGGCGGGTTTTTAACCCATGGGTTTCCACCGTATCGAAGGTTGCAGAGCAGCGGAACCCATAGTAGTATTCATCAGTTCCCTCCATGGCCGGAAAGTCAGAGAACCCTTCTTTGGGCAGATTGAAGAGGGTGGCAAATTCGGCTTCATCAAGCCGGAAGGTATGATTTCTTACAGTAGTGACAATGCAATCACCCCAGTTGATGGCATTTCTGAAGAATTCCTTGACGTCCTCAGTCAGTATGGGACCGGATTCGTAAAGGAAGGATTGAAGACCGGTAACAATGAGGCTTTCAAACATATGTTTCTTTGGATGGTCATAATCCCATTCTGCCATGCATGAGCTGAAGTCGACACTTAGAAAATTTCCCAAAGTTCGGCTTGGCATGATTATGGTCTAGAGAGAGAGATTCAAGAGGAATACAAGTGATTTTGGATGTGATAGAATGAGAGGAAGATGGCTCCTTAAATAGGATCGGTTTTGGAGGGAAAATCTGTGCATTGATGGTTAGTTTTGTCTTATTAAGGAAAAGAATCTTTTCCTTTTCAAAGTGCATGGGGAAGTGGCGGTTTGCAAAGCTCGAGGTAAGTGTTAGTTGGGAAGTGACCAGATTAGTTGGAAATTAAATATGCGGGTGGTTGGGAGTTATCTCATTAAATGGGATTATCTCATTAAATGCATTTAACACATAACGATATGGATTAGATAGAGACCGAAAGTGGTAGAGACAATACCGAAAATGACATACAGAAATGATGAAGTTAAGAAAAGCACAAATAAAACCGAAGTGGACATGGATGAAGCCGATATGATCAAAGTTGAATTGGTTAATGATACATCCGGTACATGCAGCAAAACGACCGGATGCAGGAAGGAGTGACTTAGCGAGCACGGGAATTAACATCACGAGGGGGATTGAAGTTTCTCCTCCTCCATTCTCTTTCAAACCGATCGTAGAATGAGTCGATGACTTCTCTGGTGAACACCTGACCGTGGTTCAAACCTTCGCCGGGACATGTTGGAACTCCAAGTTCCTCAAAAAGTCGGCTTATCTGGGGAACGAACGCCACAGACCGGGTGCCGATTATCCAAATAAGGACGTCAAACAGTACCCTAGACCAGTTGACTGGCGTTCTGGTGATGATGGCCGCCATAATGTTGAATGTTGCCGCGCAGTATGTGTTGGTGACATCTTTCCCAAAGATCCCTCTTCCTATTATGTCATTGAGGAGCTGATACTCAGCCCTCAAAAGAGATTTAGAGCCATGGTCATCAACAGGCTCATCTGACCGGGCAAGTGAGAGAGAGACCTCAGCCTTAATATCGGCCGGAGGGTTTAGGTCTGTTAGCCCTTGTTTGGGCAAATCGAAGCATCGACCGAAGTCCTGCTCGGTGAAATCAAAGAGAATACCCCCAACCTTTGATTGGATGTGGGTATCGAAATGGGGTGTTCCCCGGTATACCCTGGCGTTGTACTAAAATTCCAACACTGATTCAGGGTAGATTGTTTGCCTGGCATCCAGAAAATGCTGGAGGCCGGTATCTTCCAGTTGTTTGATCATTCGATACACCTCATAATGATCGGTATCGGAGTAAGATTCAAAGTCGACTTGGAGAATGTTTGGGAAGAGAGACATTTTTGCCTTAGTGATGGAGATAGTGTTTTGTTTGTGAGTGTTTTGGTGAGTGAGTGCTTCCTTTAAATACTGGTTTTGGGGCTAACCTATTGTCCGGGCATTAAATGAGATGATATGTATTAACCGCAGGATAAGAAACTTTGCATGAAATAGGCAGTTTTGCAGGTCTAGGTGTCGGTCATAGGCCTGGACTGTGAAAGATATCAAAAGATCTTCACGTCTTTTTAGGCGCGACCAGGTTTACTCTAAAAAGGCAATGATGCAGAACAGATACCTTTAACCTCTGATAACTATTCCTCTTCTGTTTGAAATTCAAATAATCTGGGATAGCGAGCTTCCGAGCCGGTCAGACATCAGTTGTTCATCCCGATGCGGTTATTTGGTGCATGTACCAAGTAGCCGGTCGGATTACTTTTTCTGATAGACTGGGCGGTTCTTCCGCAAACACCCCGAAGATTCAAAGTTCAACTTTTTAGGAAGAATTATCGGTTTGTCTGTCTGAACTGATTCCCTTTAATTGTCCTTTGGAAGGATTTGGCTGATGTCGGTTAAGCCGAGAGTAAGTCTAAATTGAGAAAACTTAGCTTCCTGCAGCGGCTTCGTGAAGATATCGGCTACTTGTTGATCGGTTGGTACGTATTCCAGCCGGATATGCTTCAGCGTGACATGCTCTCTGATGAAGTGATGTCTGATGTCGATGTGCTTGGTTCTGGAGTGAAGAACCGGATTGTAGGTGATCGCAATAGCACTTGTGTTGTCACAGAAAATCGGGGACTCTTCGGCTGTAATACCGAAGTCCTTCAGCTGCTGTTGGATCCAGAGGAGTTGAGAACAGCAACTTCCGGCCGCCAAGTATTCAGCCTCTGCGGTTGATGTAGCCACCGATGTCTGTTTCTTGCTGTGCCATGACACCAGTCGGTCACCTAGGAACTGACATGTTCCACTGGTGCTTTTTCTGTCGATCTTGCACCCTGCATAATCTGCGTCTGAATAGCTTGTCAGATTAAATGATGAGTCTTTTGGGTACCACAGACGGGAAATTTGATGAAATGGCCCCCATAACAGGGGAAATTCCAAAAAGGGCCCCCGCCTACTAAAGTTGGCAAAAAGGGCCCTTTTGCCCTGCGAAATGTCGGAAATACCCCCTCGGCGCCATTTCTTACGCTCAAAGACGCGAATTATCAATCACGCGATTTAATCTGAATCGCGTGAGTTCATCACCGCGATTTAGATGAAACGCGTGATTGGTAATTCGCGTTTTTAAATGTACGCGATTTACCATGCACGCGATTTAATCTAAATCGCGGTGATGAACTCACGCGATTCAGATTAAATCGCGTCCATGGTAAATCGCGTACATTTAAAAACGCGAATTACTAATCACGCGTTTCATCTAAATCGCGGTGATGAACTCACGCGATTTAGATGAATCGCGTGATTGGTAATTCGCGTCTTTGAGCGTAAGAAATGGCGCCGAAGGGGTATTTCCGACATTTCGCGGGGCAAAAGGGCCCTTTTTGCCAACTTTAGTAGGCGGGGGCCCTTTTTGGAATTTCCCCTGTTATGGGGGCCATTTCATCAAATTTCCCCCACAGACCGACATCAGGTGTGCCCTTTAGATACTTCAGTATTCTCTTTGCGGCTGTGTAGTGGGATTGCTTTGGATTTGCTTGGAATCTCCCACACACACCAACTGCAAACAAGATGTCCGGTCTACTTGCTGTCAGATACAATAGGGAGCCGATCATGCCCCGGTATGCAATCTGATCTACTGATTGACCTTCATCATCTCTATCCAATTTAACGGATGAGCTCATTGGGGTGGCCGCCGAGGAGCATGTGTCCATACCGAATTTCTTCAGAAGCTCCTTGGTATATTTAGGTTGACTGATGAATGTTCCTTCCTTGAGTTGTTTAACCTGAAGACCTAGGAAGAAACTTAATTCTCCCATCATACTCATTTCAAACTTGTCAGTCATCATTTTTGAAAACTTGTCACAAAGTTTTGGATCAGTGGAACCGAAAATGATATCATCTACATAAATTTGAACAAGTAGGATATGTTCCTTCTTTTCAAACTTAAACAAGGTTTTATCCACTGAACCGATGGTGAAGTCATGCTCTAATAGAAATGCGGTTAACGTATCATACCAGGCTCTTGGTGCTTGCTTTAGACCGTATAAAGCTTTGTTCAGCCGGTATACATGGTTTGGAAATGTAGCATTTTTGAAGCCGGGTGGCTGTTCAACGTACACTTCTTCACGTATATCACCGTTCAGAAATGCACTTTTAACATCCATTTGAAAGACTTTGAAATTTTTGAAAGCAGCAAATGCAAGAAAAATCCTAATGGCTTCAATCATGGCTACAGGAGCAAATGACTCTTCAAAATCAATGCCTTCTTCCTGTTTGTAGCCTTGAGCCACTAATCTGGCTTTGTTCCTCGTGACCAAACCGTCCTCATTAAGTTTGTTTCTGAATACCCATCTTGTTCCTATGACCGATTTATCTTTCGGTCTAGGAACTAAGTACCAGACTTTACTACTCTCGAACTGGTTTAGCTCTTCTTGCATTCCCAAGATCCAATCCGGATCTGACAATGCTTCATCTATTCTTTTCGGTTCAATCTGGGATATAAAAGCAGAGTTAAAATATCCTTCCAGAAGTTGACTCCTAGTTCGAACAGGTTCTGAAGGGTCACCTATAATTTGCTCAGGAGGATGTTTACTATTTCTTCTGAGATTCAGTTCAGGGGTGTCTACCAAATTACCGGTAACTTGACCAAGGCTAGACATGTCGGTAGGCTGAACGAGATTGTCAGACCGACCGACTCCCTCGGATTGGACCGAGGTGTCAGCTTCCTGTTGTGGGACAGCTTGATCCGGCTGGGTATCAATATTACCCATTAGGTCATGGACAAATCGCCTGAAGACCGGAGTCTCATCTTCGCTATCAGAATGAATATCATTATTTTCAAATCTGTTGTGCAGATCAAAGCATGAAGCAGTATTGCTTTCAACCGATTCATCGAAAACAACGTGAATTGTTTCCTCCATGGTTGCAGTTCTATTATTATATACTCTATATGCTTTACTTACTGCCGAGTATCCAAGCATGATGCCGGTATCGGTCTTTGCATCAAAAGCAGTGAGTTGGGTTTTACCATTTATATGAATATAACATTTACAGCCGAAAATCCTGAGGTACTTGAGTTTAGGAACTCTGTTAAAATAAACCTCATACGGTGTTTTGTTGTGAAATCTGTTTATTAAAGACCGGTTTTGTGTATGGCATGCAGTGTTGATAGCTTCAGCCCAAAATTTCTGAGCAATGCCGGAGTCGGCTATCATGGACCGTGCGGCTTCCTTGAGAGTCCGGTTTCTTCTCTCGGCCAGGCCATTTTGTTGAGGAGTCCTAGCACTAGACAACTCGTGTCTAATGCCGGATTCATCAAGATATGCAGTTAATGTACTGTTAGTAAATTCGGTACCTCGATCACTTCGAATGCTGTTGATACGAGTTGATTTTTCATTTTGCAACCGCTTAAGAAGTGTGATCAGGTTTGATACAGTTTCACGTTTAGATGGTAGAAATATCACCCATGTATATCTAGAATAATCATCAATAACTACCATGGTGTAAAGCATACCGCCTAGACTAATGACCTGAATCGGTCCAAATAGATCCATGTGAAGTAGATCTAGACACCGGCTAGATTGAATATTTCCTTTACTCTTAAAAGATGACCTAGTTTGTTTACCCATCTGGCATGCTGAACAGACTTTATCCTGGTTAAATACTATATCAGGAATACCTTCAACTAGCTTTTTACCGCGAATGTAGTTTAAGGTTTTCATGTTTAGATGATTTAGTCTCTTGTGCCATAGCTAGGTTTGATCGGTCTTAGCTATCATGCATATAGGATATTCTATTCTTGTCTTCCAGTCTACCTTATAAATGTTTTCTATCCTATTTCCGGTTAGTAATACAATACCTTGAGAATCCTTAACTAAGCATGCATGTTTAAGAAATTCTACCGTGTATCCGGCATCACACATTTGACTAATGCTAAGTAGATTAAAACGTAGGTTTTCAACTAAGAGTACATTATCAATAGTTAGATTACCATGGACAATCTTACCCTTGCCCACAGTTTTACCTTTTGAGTCGTCACCGAAGGTAATTAGAGCACCGGTTACTGATTTGATATCGATTAGCAAATTGCTATTTCCGGTCATGTGCCTGGAGCAACCGCTATCCAAGAACCATTCGGAGTTTCCTAGTCGTTTCTTTGGGTCCTGCAAAATGTACATATTTACAACTGTTTGGTACCCACATTTACTTGGGTCCACATGCGATTAGTCCCTTAGGTACCCAAACCTTGATAAACCGGACAGTTTTCTTTGCTAGGGTTTTAACTGTCCTTTTGACACTTGGTCTGGTGTATTTCGGTTTTCCATCAGATGTCCTAAATGGTCGTCTTTGGTTCGGTGATCTGTAGTTTGACCTACGCGGTTCAGGGAAGTCTTTCTTATATTTGAGGATTTCGGCTCTTCTTTTCTCAAGGTCAAGCCATGAATCGGTTGGGCCAACATAATCGTATTTTAGCTTTTCTTCCCTATAATATGCGGTTTCCTCTTCTTCGGCTGTCCAGGTACTCTTAAGGAATTTTATAAAGGGGAGGTTTCCTTTTGTAAGCCTTGCTTTTTCTATGGGTTTTCGGTCTTTGGAGCTATTCCCTGTGTATCCTAGACCACGCTTACAACGAGGATGCCTATAGTGTTTATTCATATCCTTTACTATATCGCTAGATCTTTTATAGGCGGCCATCGTATATTGGAATCGGGCATTCTCTTCCTCGGTTAGTTCTCTAGTCGGTTCACTAGGTTGTTCGATTTTAAGATCTAACTCGATTTCTAGGGTGTGAGTATCATCAGGTTGTGTGACTTCCGGTTCGGTGATGATGGGTTCCTCTGGTTCTATGGGGATAGGTACTATGGGGTCGGGCTTGATGTTGAGGTGTTTAGGTAACATGGTCAATAGGTTCTTGTATTCTTCTACCATGTCATTTAATGCTTCATATAACTCATCTTTAGTAAATTCATCATAGGGAGAGTCGAATACCTGTTCCTCATTGGCCATGAGGCACGTGAGTTCATCGTCGCTGTCACTGCGAGCCCACAAACTTCCTCCATCGTCGGCTATCAGTGCTTTTGGTACCTCACTTCCCTCACCGGCTTGTTGATAATTGTTTCTGTCATTTTGATATTCCGGTTTCTGGGTATCCCTCCTTGGTTTCCTGCATTCCCACTTAAAGTGTCCCATACAGTTACAGTTATAGCATCTTACATTTGATTTGTCACCATAGTAGTTGTTTGTCGGTTGGCTCCTTTTCATGAACCTCCCAAACTTCTGTGCGAGCATGGCCATGGCGTCCTCAGTAAACTGTTCGGCTGTTCTGATAGGTGCGGGTGCAGGAGCCGGTATCGGGACAGGTGTAGGTACAGGAGTAGGTACAGTCGGTTCTGTAGATGTGATCAGTGCTCTAGTTGATGTTGAGGCCGAGACTTCCTCTTCGGTTCTAGATTTCATTTCGAACTCATATGCCTTGAGATCTTCGAATACATCGTATAATTTCATCTTACGTAGACTCTTTGATTCCCTCATTACCATTGTCTTTATATCCCAGGCGCTTGGAAGAGATCTAAAAGCCTTCATAACTACCTCTTTGTTCTCATACTTTTTACCCAGAGTTGCTAATTCATCTAACACACCAGTGAACCGGTCACTATATTCCTTCATAGTTTCTCCTGGCTTCATTTTGATGCTTTCGAACTTCTGTGTAGCCATCATTATTTTGTTCTCCCTTGTTCTTTCATTTCCTTCAAAGATCTGGATGACCGTGTTCCATGTCTCCTTCGCAGTTTTGCAGTCTCTGATCTTGCAGTATGTATTTCTGTCTACGCTGTTGGAGATCCGGTTTCTTGCATGGTTGTCCAGATTGTTCCTTCTCCTGTCTTCAGCTGTCCATTCTTTTCTGTCTTTATCAATGACTATCGGTCCTTCGGTTAGAACGGATTCCATTTCATCATCCAAGGTGACTAGATGCAGGTGCATGCGTGCCTTCCAGTTGGCAAAGTCATCACCTTCTAGCATTGGAGGCCTATCCTGATACATGTTTGCTTGAGTATTGAAACTAACTGCTCTGATACCAATTGTTAGGATCTAGGTCGCCGCTGGTGGACCGGGGGTTGGACCGGTTGGCGGTTCTCACTCGTAGGGTGGTGATTAATCCGGTTAGAGATTAACACCGGGGTTTCAATACTACACAACCTGTCACAAACCCTTGAACTAGGTTCAAGCGCGGAAGAGATTTTCTTTCAGGTTGAAGCGATATACTTGTATGATAGGTACGGTCGGTTTCGAATGATGAAGATTTGGAGATGGTGGGTCGGTTTTGGCAATCTGGATGTTCGGTATGGTTAGTAGAGATTCGGTTTGGAGCGGTATGGTTAAGTTAGTCGGTTATGTAATGAAGCCAACAGAAAGTAAATAACACAACAGAGTTTTATGGATGTTCGGAGATAAAACTCCTACGTCACCCCTTCCTCTCGAAACCGCGAGAAGGATATTCACTAAGGAATACAAATACAAGCCGATCGAGACTTATCCTCTGCTCGATAACACTCTTACAATTTGCACCGAAATTGTAGAACACACTTTAACTTTCAACACTTAGGCTCTCTAGAATATCACACTGTTATTGTAGTAAATGCTTTTAACTCTTGTTATCCCAATGTATGTCCCGCATTTACTCTTCTGCAGCTGCCTCCTTTTATAGGTGAAATATGCCAACGGTCATATTTCAAAGCCTTGAATCTGATTGGCTGATCAGAGATGCAGTGATTCAGTGTCTAAGACCTGCCGGTCGTCTCCTCAGACCTGACGGTCAATCTCAGACCTGGTATCCTGTTTCAGACCTGCCGGTCTGTAAGGCAAACCTGCTGGGTTTGTCTTTTACTCAATATAGGCACTGTCTGTTTGGACAGTTGTCTGTACTTTGAAGATTTCCTTTCTGGCTTATCCCGAAGTAGAAGGATCCGGTAGTACTGTTTTCTGCAGCCTACAGTCTTTCCTCAGACTTGCATGGATATGGAAGTATTCAGTCTGTTCCTTTGGTATCATTCTCAACAGATACCCAAAGTGTCTTCTTGTACAGGTCGGCCACTTGACTTGGCCGAATGTCTTTTGGTAGTGAAGTAACCGGATTTCTTCCGGTTATACTTGTCTTGTGGATTGATCGGCTGTTTGATGGTTCCGGTTTTGAGCTTTGGCCGATCCTTCCTTTGTTTGGTTATGCTCCGAATACTCTTGATCGGTATGGTAACTTGACCGGTTCGGTTTCTTCAGTTGGTTCTCTTATTCATCTGGTCCGGTTCCTTGTTCCTGCATGGGAAGTTTGTTTAAGTTAGGTTTATTTGAACCGGTATGAATTTATCTAACAGTTTGTTTCAGACTGAAGCAACACACACAGGATGAATAGGGATAGGTTTTGGAAAATATCGGTTTCGAGTTTAGGAGGTCGGTTTAAGGTTTAGTGAATCGGTTAGAATGATGTAAGTCGATTAGAACATTACAAGTCGGTTAGGATATTGAGTCGGTTGGAAAATAGACCTGATAGAAAAAAAAAGACACAAGACATGTTTTTATGGATGTTAGGAGATGAAACTCCTACGTCACCCCTTCTTCTCGAAACCGCGAGAAGGATATTCACTAAGGAATACTCAACCACACTACACAATCGAGTCTTATTTACTTCTCGATAATCACTCTTACAATTCTCACAGAAATTATAATCACACTTAAGCTCTCAATCTTGTAGGGAGATAAACACACTTAATTTATCTTGTCTTGTATCTTGGTTTTTCGTGTCTGGTATGCTTTGCCTCTTCAGCTCTTTTTATAGATGAAATGTGCCAACGGTCACATTTCTTCAACGGATACCTTTAGGGTCATTCTTGAGTCTGATTGGTTGAGCAGAGGTTCAGCCTTGTATTAAATACGGTTCTGGTTTCTAAGGCATAGGTCAAACCGGCTAGATTTGTCTTTAACTTAATATAGCAACTGTCGGTTGGACAGTTGCCTGCACCTGGAAGGTTGCGCCTCTGACTTATCCCAGAGTGGAAAGATCTCTTCAGACAATCTTCTGCAGCCTGCAGAGTATCATCAGACTTGTATGGATATGGCAATGTCACAGTCTAATCCTTTGATGTTATCTTCTGCAAATACACAAAGTATCTGTTTGCACCGATTTGTAAGCTGTACTTAGTTTGATATTCTTGACTTCTTTCTCTAAGTAGTCTTCTCTTCATTTCGGTTCATTAAGTCTACCGGTTGCTCAAATTCAACCTGATAACTTCAGGTTTGTTCATTTGCTTCTTCTGTCCGGTTTGATATTCAACCTGATAACTTCAGGTTTGTTCATCTGCTTCTTCTGGCCGGTTTGATATTCAACCTGATAACTTCAAGTTTGTTCATTTGCTTCTTCTGGCCGGTTTGATATTCAACCTGATAACTTCAAGTTTGTTCATTTTCTTCTTATGGTCGCTTTGATATTCAACCTGACAACTTCAGGTTTGTTCATTTGCTTCTTCTGGCCTGTTTGATATTCAACCTGATAACTTCAGGTTTGTTCATTTGCTTCTTCTGGCCGGTTTGATATTCAACCTGATAACTTCAGGTTTGTTCATTTGCTTCTTCTGGCCGGATTGATATTCAACCTGATAACTTCGGGTTTGTTCATTTGCTTCTTCTGGCCGGTTTGATATTCAACATGATAACTTCGGGTTTGTTCATTTGCTTCTTCTGGCCGGTTTGATATTCAACCTGATAACTTCGGGTTTGTTCATTTGTTTCTTCTGGCCGGTTTGATATTCAACCTGATAACTTCGAGTTTGTTCATTTGTTTCTTCTGGCCGGTTTGATATTCAACCTGATAACTTCAAGTTTGTTCATTTGCTTCTTCTGGTCGGTTTGATATTCAACCTGGTAACTTCAGGTTTGTTCATTTGCTTCTTCAGGCCGGTTTGATATTCAACCTGTTAACTTCAGGTTTGTTCATTTGCTTATTCTGGCCGGTTTTATATTAAACCTGATAACTTCAGGTTTGTTCATTTGCTTCATCTGGTCGGTTTGATATTCAACCTGATAACTTCAGGTTTGTTCATTTGCTTTTTCTGGCCGGTTTGATATTCAACCTGATAACTTCAGGTTTGTTCATTTGCTTCTTCTGGCCGGTTTGATATTCAACCTGATAACTTCAGGTTTATTCATTTGCTTCTTCTGGCCGGTTTGATATTCAACCTGATAACTTCAGGTTTGTTTATTTGCTTTTTCTAGCCGGTTTGATATTCAACCTGATAACTTCAGGTTTGTTCATTTGCTTTTTCTGCCGGTTTGATATTAATCTGATAACTTCAGGTTTGTTCATTTGCTTTTTCTGCCGGTTTGATATTCAACCTGATAACTTCAGGTTTGTTCATTTGTTTTTTCTGCCGGTTTGATATTCAACCTGATAACTTCAGGTTTGTTCATTTGCTTCTTCTGACGGTTTGATATTCAACCTGATAACTTCAGGTTTGTTCATTTGCTTCTTCTAGCGGTTCGATATTCAACCTGATAACTTCAGGTTTGTTCATTTGCTTCTTCTGGCCGGTTCGATATTCAACCTGATAACTTCAGGTTTGTTCATTTGCTTCTTCTGGCCGGTTTGATATTCAACCTGATAACTTCAGGTTTGTTCATTTGCTTCTTCTGGCCGGTTTGATATTCAACCTGATAACTTCAGGTTTGTTCATTTGTTTCTTCTGGCCGGTTTGATATTCAACCTGATAACTTCGGGTTTGTTCATTTGCTTCTTCTGGCCGGTTTGATATTCAACCTGATAACTTCGGGTTTGTTCATTTGCTTCTTCTGGCCGGTTTGATATTCAACATGATAACTTCAGGTTTGTTTATTTGCTTCTTCTAGCGGTTTGATATTCAACCTGATAACTTCAGGTTTGTTCATTTGTTTCTTCTGGCCGGTTTGATATTTAACCTGATAACTTCAGGTTTGTTCATTTGCTTATTCTGGCCGATTTGATATTCAACCTGATAACTTCAGGTTTGTTCATTTGCTTATTCTTGCCGGTTTTATATAATTAACCTGATAACTTCAGGTTTGTTCATTTGCTTATTCTTGCCGGTTTGATATTCAACCTGATAACTTCAGGTTTGTTCATTTGCTTCTTCTGGCCGGTTTGATATTCAACCTGATAACTTCGGGTTTGTTCATTTGCTTCTTCTGGCCGGTTTCATATTCAACCTGATAACTTCGGGTTTGTTCATTTGCTTCTTCTGATCGGTTTGATATTCAACATGATAACTTCAGGTTTGTTCATTTGCTTCTTTTTGCCGGTTTGATATTAACCTGATAACTTCAGGTTTGTTCATTTGCTTCTTCTGGCCGGTTAGATATTTAACCTGATAACTTCAGGTTTGTTCATTTGCTTCTTCTGGCCGATTTGATATTCAACCTGATAACTTCAGGTTTGTTCATTTGCTTATTCTTGTCGGTTTTATATTTAACCTGATAACTTCAGGTTTGTTCATTTGCTTCTTCTGGCCGATTTGATATTCAACCTGATAACTTCAGGTTTGGTCATTTACTTCTTCTGGCCGGTTTGATATTCAACCTGATAACTTCAGATTTGTTCATTTGCTTCTTCAGGCCGGTTTGATATTCAACCTGATAACTTCAGGTTTGTTCATTTGCTTATTCTGGCCGGTTTTATATTAAACCTGATAACTTCAGGTTTGTTCATTTGCTTCATCTGGTCGGTTTGATATTCAACCTGATAACTTCAGGTTTGTTCATTTGCTTTTTCTGGCCGGTTTGATATTCAACCTGATAACTTCAGGTTTGTTCATTTGCTTCTTCTGCCCGGTTTGATATTCAACCTGATAACTTCAGGTTTATTCATTTCCTTCTTCTGGCCGGTTTGATATTCAACCTGATAACTTCAGGTTTGTTTATTTGCTTTTTCTAGCCGGTTTGATATTCAACCTGATAACTTCAGGTTTGTTCATTTGCTTTTTCTGCCGGTTTGATATTCAACCTGATAACTTCAGGTTTGTTCATTTGCTTTTTCTGCCGGTTTGATATTCACCTGATAACTTCAGGTTTGTTCATTTGTTTTTTCTGCCGGTTTGATATTCAACCTGATAACTTCAGGTTTGTTCATTTGCTTCTTCTGGCGGTTTGATATTCAATCTGATAACTTCAGGTTTGTTCATTTGCTTCTTCTGGCGGTTCGATATTCAACCTGATAACTTCAGGTTTGTTCATTTGCTTCTTCTGGCCGGTTCGATATTCAACCTGATAACTTCAGGTTTGTTCATTTGCTTCTTCTGGCCGGTTTGATATTCAACCTGATAACTTCAAGTTTGTTCATTTGCTTCTTCTGGCCGGTTTGATATTCAACTTGATAACTTCAGGTTTGTTCATTTGTTTCTTCTGGCCGGTTTGATATTCAACCTGATAACTTCGGGTTTGTTCATTTGCTTCTTCTGGCCGTTTTGATATTCAACCTGATAACTTCGGGTTTGTTCATTTGCTTCTTCTGGCCGGTTTGATATTCAACATGATAACTTCAGGTTTGTTCATTTGCTTCTTCTAGCGGTTTGATATTCAACCTGATAACTTCAGGTTTGTTCATTTGCTTCTTCTGCCCGGTTTGATATTTAACCTGATAACTTCAGGTTTGTTCATTTGCTTATTCTGGCCGATTTGATATTCAACCTGATAACTTCAAGTTTGTTCATTTGCTTATTCTTGCCGGTTTTATATAATTAACCTGATAACTTCAGGTTTGTTCATTTGCTTATTCTTGCCGGTTTGATATTCAACCTGATAACTTCAGGTTTGTTCATTTGCTTCTTCTGGCCGGTTTGATATTCAACCTGATAACTTCGGGTTTGTTCATTTGCTTCTTCTGGCCTGTTTCATATTCAACCTGATAACTTCGGGTTTGTTCATTTGCTTCTTCTGGCCGGTGTTATATTCAACATGATAACTTCAGGTTTGTTCATTTTCTTCTTTTGGCCGGTTTGATATGAACCTGATAACTTCAGGTTTGTTCATTTGCTTCTTTTGGCCGGTTTGATATTTAACCTGATAACTTCAGGTTTGTTCATTTGCTTCTTCTGGCCGATTTGATATTCAACCTGATAACTTCAGGTTTGTTCATTTGCTTCTGCTGGCCGGTTTGATATTCAACCTGATAACTTTATGTTTGTTCATTTGCTTCTTCTGGTCGGTTTGATACTCAACCTGATAACTTAATGTTTGTTCATTTGCTTCTTCTGGCCGGTTTGATATTCAACCTAATAACTTCAGGTTTGTACATTTGCTTCTTCTGGCCGGTTTGATATTAACCTGATAACTTCAGGTTTGTTCATTTGCTTCTTCTGGCCGGTCTGATATTCAACCTGATAACTTCAGATTTGTTCATTTGTTTCTTCTGGCCGGTCTGATATTCAACCTGATAACTTCAGGTTTGTTCATTTGCTTCTTCTGGCCGGTTTGATATTCAACCTGATAACTTCAGGTTTATTCATTTGCTTTTTCTTGCCGGTTTGATATTCAACCTGATAACTTCAGGTTTGTTCATTTGCTTCTTTTGGCCGGTTTGATATTCAACCTGATAACTTCAGGTTTGTTCATTTACTTCTTCTGGCCGGTTTGATATTCAACCTGATAACTTCAGGTTTGTTCATTTGCTTCTGCTGGCCGGTTTGATATTCAACCTGATAACTTTATGTTTGTTCATTTGCTTCTTCTGGTCGGTTTGATACTCAACCTGATAACTTAATGTTTGTTCATTTGCTTCTTCTGGCCGGTTTGATATTCAACCTAATAACTTCAGGTTTGTTCATTTGCTTCTTCTGGCCGGTTTGATATTAACCTGATAACTTCAGGTTTGTTCATTTGCTTCTTCTGGCCGGTCTGATATTCAACCTGATAACTTCAGATTTGTTCATTTGTTTCTTCTGGCCGGTCTGATATTCAACCTGATAACTTCAGGTTTGTTCATTTGCTTCTTCTGGCCGGTCTGATATTCAACCTGATAACTTCAGGTTTGTTCATTTGCTTCTTCTGGCCGGTTTGATATTCAACCTGATAACTTCAGGTTTGTTCATTTGCTTCTTCTTGCTGGTTTGATATTCAACCTGATAACTTCAGGTTTGTTCATTTACTTCTTCTGGCCGGTTTGATATTCAACCTAATAACTTCAGGTTTGTTCATTTGCTTCTTCTGGCCGGTTCGATATTCAACCTGATAACTTCAGGTTTGTTCATTTGCTTCTTCTGGCCGGTTTGATATTCAACCTGATAACTTCAAGTTTGTTCATTTGCTTCTTCTGGCCGGTTTGATATTCAACTTGATAACTTCAGGTTTGTTCATTTGTTTCTTCTGGCCGGTTTGATATTCAACCTGATAACTTCGGGTTTGTTCATTTGCTTCTTCTGGCCGGTTTGATATTCAACCTGATAACTTCGGGTTTGTTCATTTGCTTCTTCTGGCCGGTTTGATATTCAACATGATAACTTCAGGTTTGTTCATTTGCTTCTTCTAGCGGTTTGATATTCAACCTGATAACTTCAGGTTTGTTCATTTGCTTCTTCTGCCCGGTTTGATATTTAACCTGATAACTTCAGATTTGTTCATTTGCTTATTCTGGCCGATTTGATATTCAACCTGATAACTTCAGGTTTGTTCATTTGCTTATTCTTGCCGGTTTTATATAATTAACCTGATAACTTCAGGTTTGTTCATTTGCTTATTCTTGCCGGTTTGATATTCAACCTGATAACTTCAGGTTTGTTCATTTGCTTCTTCTGGCCGGTTTGATATTCAACCTGATAACTTCGGGTTTGTTCATTTGCTTCTTCTGGCCGGTTTCATATTCAACCTGATAACTTCGGGTTTGTTCATTTGCTTCTTCTGGCCGGTGTTATATTCAACATGATAACTTCAGGTTTTGTTCATTTTCTTCTTTTGGCCGGTTTGATATGAACCTGATAACTTCAGGTTTGTTCATTTGCTTCTTCTGGCCGGTTTGATATTTAACCTAATAACTTCAGGTTTGTTCATTTGCTTCTTCTGGCCGATTTGATATTCAACCTGATAACTTCAGGTTTGTTCATTTGCTTATTCTTGCCGGTTTTATATTTAACCTGATAACTTCAGGTTTGTTCATTTGCTTCTTCTGGCCGATTTGATATTCAACCTGATAACTTCAGATTTGTTCATTTACTTCTTCTGGCCGGTTTGATATTCAACCTGATAACTTCAGGTTTGTTCATTTGCTTCTTCTGGCCGGTTTGATATTCAACCTGATAACTTCATGTTTGTTCATTTGCTTCTTCTGGCCGGTTTGATATTCAACCTGATAACTTCAGGTTTGTTCATTTGCTTCTTCTGGCCGGTTTGATATTCAACCTGATAACTTCAGGTTTGTTCATTTGCTTCTTCTGGCCGGTTTGATATTCAACCTGATAACTTCAGGTTTGTTCATTTGCTTTTTCTTGCCGGTTTGATATTCAACCTGATAACTTCAGGTTTGTTCATTTGTTTCTTTTGGCCGGTTTGATATTCAACCTGATAACTTCAGGTTTGTTCATTTACTTCTTCTGGCCGGTTTGATATTCAACCTGATAACTTCAGGTTTGTTCATTTGCTTCTGCTGGCCGGTTTGATATTCAACCTGATAACTTTATGTTTGTTCATTTGCTTCTTCTGGTCGGTTTGATACTCAACCTGATAACTTAATGTTTGTTCATTTGCTTCTTCTGGCCGGTTTGATATTCAACCTAATAACTTCAGGTTTGTACATTTGCTTCTTCTGGCCGGTTTGATATTAACCTGATAACTTCAGGTTTGTTCATTTGCTTCTTCTGGCCGGTCTGATATTCAACCTGATAACTTCAGATTTGTTCATTTGTTTCTTCTGGCCGGTCTGATATTCAACCTGATAACTTCAGGTTTGTTCATTTGCTTCTTCTGGCCGGTTTGATATTCAACCTGATAACTTCAGGTTTGTTCATTTGCTTCTTCTTGCTGGTTTGATATTCAACCTGATAACTTCAGGTTTGTTCATTTACTTCTTCTGGCCGGTTTGATATTCAACCTGATAACTTCAGGTTTGTTCATTTGCTTCTTCTGGCCGGTTTGATATTCAACCTGATAACTTCAGGTTTGTTCATTTGCTTCTTCTGGCCGGTTTGATATTCAACCTGATAAATTCAGGTTTGTTCATTTGCTTCTTCTGGCCGGTTTGATATTCAACCTGATAACTTCAGGTTTGTTCATTTGCTTCTTCTGGCCGGTTTGATATTCAACCTGATAACTTCAAGTTTGTTCATTTGCTTTTTCTTGCCGGTTTGATATTCAACTTGATAACTTCAGGTTTTTTCATTTCCTTCTTTTGGCCGGTTTGATATTCAACCTGATAACTTCAGGTTTGTTCATTTACTTCTTCTGGCCGGTTTGTTATTCAACCTGATAACTTCAGGTTTGTTCATTTGCTTCTGCTGGCCGGTTTGATATTCAACCTGATAACTTTATGTTTGTTCATTTGCTTCTTCTGGCCGGTTTGATACTCAACCTGATAACTTAATGTTTGTTCATTTGCTTCTTCTGGCCGGTTTGATATTCAACCTAATAACTTCAGGTTTGTTCATTTGCTTCTTCTGGCCGGTTTGATATTAACCTGATAACTTCAGGTTTGTTCATTTGCTTCTTCTGGCCGGTCTGATATTCAACCTGATAACTTCAGATTTGTTCATTTGCTTCTTCTGGCCGGTCTGATATTCAACCTGATAACTTCAGGTTTGTTCATTTGCTTCTTCTGGCCGGTTTGATATTCAACCTGATAATTTCAGGTTTGTTCATTTGCTTCTTCTTGCTGGTTTGATATTCAACCTGATAACTTCAGGTTTGTTCATTTAATTCTTCTGGCCGGTTTGATATTCAACCTGTTGTACTTTTGACCGTTCCTGCACAGTAAGTTCTTTTTGTTAAGTTCTTATTAACCGATCAATTTTATCTAACAGTAACGTAGTTAGACTTTGACGTCTAACTCCTTCAGACAATTCTGAAGTGATACGTAATTAAACGTTGCAGTCTAACATATACGTAGTTAGACGTTGAAGTTTAACTCCATTAGACGTGATAGTTTAATGGGTAACGTAGTTAGAAATTGGCGTCTAACTCCTTCAGGCAAGTCTTAAGTGATACGTAGTTAGACATTGCAGTCTAACATATACATAGTTAG
Source organism: Impatiens glandulifera (assembly GCF_907164915.1). Lineage (NCBI taxonomy): Eukaryota > Viridiplantae > Streptophyta > Magnoliopsida > Ericales > Balsaminaceae > Impatiens > Impatiens glandulifera. Next base: position 34,282,511 of record NC_061865.1, read on the forward strand.
ACGTTGAGATCTAACTCCATTAAACGTGGTAGTCTAATGGGTAACATAGTTAGACGTTGATGTCTAACTTCTTTAGACAAGTCTGAAGGGATGTGTAGTTAGACGTTGCAGTCTAACTCCATTAGACTTGTCGGTCTAATGGAACACGAAATTAGACGTTGGTGTCTAATTTCATTAGACTAGGCAGTCTAATGGAGCACGTTAATGCCTCACTTCAGAAGCCATTTGAAGTTAGCATACATCTACCCACGATCAACTAGTTGTCTGTTACTCTTCTCCACTCACTCCTGTGTAGTCTGACAAGCCATCTAATTGTATCCAATGAATGAACGCCATGTACGCAAATGTCCTTTCAACAGTTTGTCCAGTACAAGACAATATCAGAGTGGATATTCAGCGCACTACTAGTTCGGTACGGTCATGGATCCATTTGCTCAGAGTTTGATGTACTCTTGTCCTTTGGGCGGCCTTCCAATGGATCCTTGCCACGTGTCCATGAAGAAGATTCGATCGTTGATTTCCTTCTACTACAAATAGATGCTCAAGGACAACGACCAAATCACTGGTTACTTTGATCACCTTACTGTCTTCCTGAATTACTCTTGCACCTACTGATTTCTATCATCTTCCAAGTTCAAGAGAGAAATAATCAAAACATTGTCTAGCTGTGAGAATATTGTTCTTAATATTGTAAGTTAAACTTAAGTTGTTCTGTTCAACATAGTGTTAGCTAGTTCAGTAAAATATATTTGATTCAAAGAGATTAATGAAATCGAACACTTTCGCCCTTGAAACAGTTTCAAGTGTTCGAAGGATTTGTGAAGAATATGTTGGTCAAATTATTTTGACTAAGGGTCAAATCATTTTGACTAACGGTATTTTAATGATGAGTTTGTGTAAAACTTGAATAAGAATGAAACTAAGTCGTCTAATTGTTTTGGTGCAGATGCATCAAAACATGTTAAGTCTGACTTAGCTTGAATCAGGTTCATTAGACGTGAAGTCTAATAGATACGTAGTTAGATGTGCAGTCTAACAGATACGTAGTTAGATGTACAGTCTAACGGATACGTAGTTAGACATGTAGTCTAACAAATACGTAGTTAGACGTGTAGTCTAATGGATACGTAGTTAGACGTGCAGTCTAACAGATACGTAGTTAAACGTGCAATCTAACAGATACGTAGTTAGACGTACAATCTAATAGATACGTAGTTAGACATGCAGTCTAACAGATACGTAGTTAGACGTGCAGTCTAACGAATACATAGTTAGACGTGTAATCTAACAGATACATAGTTAGACGTGTAGTCTAACAAATACGTAGTTAAACGTGTAGTCTAACAAATACGTAGTTAGACGTGTAGTCTAACAGATACGTAGTTAGATATGTAGTCTAACAGACGTAGTTAGACGTGCAGTCTAACGAATACGTAGTTAGATATGCAGTCTAACAGACGTAGTTAGACGTGCAGTCTAACAGATGAAAGTTAGACGTGGAGTCTAGCTCCTTCAGATTAGTCTGAAAGGACACGTAGTTAGACGTGTTGTCTAACTCCATTAGACTTTGTGGTCTAATGGATCCTGTTATTAGATGGAGGTGTCTAACTTCATTAGACTTGTTAGTCTAATTGGAGCACGTCTAATTCCTCGCTTCAGCAGTTGCTTGAAGTTAGCATCCGTCTACCCACGATCAACTAGATGTACTTTACTCCTACTCCACTTATCCGTACAGAATAATACGACAGCCAATTACATCCGATAAATTAATTCCACGTAAGCAAATATTCTTCCCACTACTTGTTTCTTGCAGGACAATCCTAAAAGAATATTCGGCGCACTACCAGATTGGTATGGCCACGATCTTTATGCCCAGAGTCTGTTGTACCTGTGTACTATGGAGGCTTTCCAATGGGTGCTTGCCACATGTCATTATAGAAGATTTGACCGTTGGTACCTGTTCTCTATTTAAAGATCCTCAAGGACAACGGACGAACACACACATGTACACACAAGACTTTCTTGCTGAACTTACAATCTTAGGAATTGCTTTCTTGCTTATTGTGTTTGTACATCAAGAGAGAGATAGAATCAAAGTATTGTCTAGCTGAGTGATATTCTTCAATATACTGTAAGTTGAACAGAGTCTATTCTATTCAACAGTGAGCTAGCATTACAACTGTATTTGATTCTAACGAAAGTATAGTGAATCCTTCCGGTGGTTGGAAGAAGGGGTGACGTATGAGAGTTTTGCTTCGAACATCCATAAACAACTCTGTGTGTCATTTACATTCTGTCATCATCTCCTTCATTGGTTCTTAGCTTCAAACTTGAGCAAACGTTTCTGCACTCGAATCGTTCAAGAGTTTGCAAGAGTTTATGAAGAATAGAAAGTGATACAAATCCCTAACAAGATTTCTATCAAACCGTATTTGCACGAATTTGTCATAAATAGTTAAACCCTTGTCTCTATTGGTGCCACTGATCCTTTCAATTGGTATCAGAGCTCTGTTTTCTATTCTCAAGCCTTAAAGAACTTGAATCATGTCTATCATCATCGAAATCCCTCTTCTTTCGAAAGAAAACTTCAATTATTGGATGATGAGAATGCAAGCTCATTTGGCTGCTCTAGACTGTGATATGTGGAGTGTCATTACCGATGGTCCCATAAAAATTGTGTTAGAAAAATTAAGTAAGTTAATTTTAAACGGCCAGAGAACTAAATTAATCTCAACCTTCATGTGTAGGAACAGATCAAGCCGTATAAACCGGCTGGAGACCGCATAAACCGGCTGGAGAATATACCAAAGTAATCTGGCTCCAGAAGATCAACCGGAAACTTCGAAATACAAGATGGCGTAGTATGACGAAATAGATGCTTCTTGGGAAAATGCAAGCAAGATAAGATCCGGATCAGAAGCATGCGATAAAAACAATGATGATCCGCTTATCCGAAGATCCAAATCAGACAGTCGGAACGTGCATGTTTGACATGTGTCCAAAACTACAAACCGCTCACGTCAGCAAGACCTGACCGGTATATGCATGCTTGCCAAGTGTTAGAAAGTTGAAACGTGCATGCAACATCTCTGAACCAGCGTGGTTTCAAACTGACCAATCCTACGGAGAGAGAAGAAAATGACCGTTATGACATTATTCACTATAAAAGGTAGACGAAAGGACTTTATTTAATACAGTTCTAAAATCCTAAGAGAGAGAAAGAAATCTCACGCACGATCCTAGATAGCAATTTTATTTACCAAAAGCATTGTTGTTGTACTGTGTTATTGTATTACATCAGAGAGAAGTTGTGTAACCGACGAGTAGTGAGTTAGGATCGTCCAGCTGTTGTGAGTGTTGTAACATTCAAAGTTAGTGGAGACCCTTCTCATAATCTGAGAAGAAGGGGTGACGTAGGAGGGTTTGCTCCGAACATCAATAAAAAAATTTGTCTCGTGTCTTTCTTTTGTTTCCTACTTATTCACCCTAAAAACCAAATTATCACCAACCTAAACATAATCCTTAACTAAACCGGTCCATATATTTCATTTAACCGATTCCTTGTTAATCTCATCAAATCCAAGTCTTGTGTTGCTTCAAGCTGAAACAGACATTTCCGCCCTTGAACCCGATTCAAGAGTCTGACAGTTTGCGTAGTATTGAGAACGGTTTTAGTCTATAATCGGACTATCACCAATTAGAGTGTGTGTTGTGTTGTTGTAAGCAGTCACCCCCCACTAAACCGGAACCCCGATCCTCTAAGGGCGATCCCGATCCTAACAAATGGTATTAGAGCGAGGTTCTTAACACACAAGCAACCGAAGAAGATGGGAAGCATGACCCATAGCGACAAGCCATCGATGCTAAATAGTGAAGCGTTTAGCAGTTGGAAGAAACAGATGTACCTACATCTGATTACGTTGGATGATGAGATGAGCAGAGTTCTGAAAGAATGACCAATAAAGATCAACAAGGAAATAGATGCATGGACAACTGAAGATCGGAGAAGCAGTAACCTGGACAACCATTGCATGAGACACATCTACAAGGCTATAGACGATAACACACTGAACAAAATCTCAGACTGTGAAAATGCAAAGGAAGCTTGGGAAACGATCATTCAGATCCATGAAGGAAATGAAAGGAAAAAAAAACAAAATCTTGGTGGCTACTCAAAAATACGAGAACATCAGGATGAAACCGGGAGAAAAAATGAAGGAGTTCAGCAACCAGTTCACCAGTGTGGTCAACGAGCTGTAAACACTCGGAAAAATATACGATAACCGGGAGATAATTATCAAAGCCTTAAGATCACTGTCGAGCACATGGGATATCAAGACCATAGTGATGAGAGAGTCAAGCAACCTCGGGCAGATGAAGCTGCATGATGTGTTTGAAGATCTAAAAGCATACGAGTTCGAGATGTCTTGGATCGAAGATGAAGCATCGACGTCAACCGCAACCAGAGCTCTGGTTACATCGGTGGAACCGACGGTCCATGTATCAACCGCTCCGGCTCCCGTCAAAAATGCTGACCAGATCAGTGAAGACGTGATGGCGATGCTAGCACAGAAATTCGGGAGATTCATGAAGAACAACCAACCACCATCCAACAACAGTTTTAATTATAATTATGTTGATAAATCAAATAAAAGATGCTATAATTGTGATGGTTTTGGACATTACAGGTCAGAGTGTAGGAAACCGAGAAGAGACGATCGAAAACCGGAAAACAACTACCAAGGCAACAACTATCAAGGTAACCGTTATCATGGTAACAACTATAAAGGGAATGATTACCGGAGGAATGACAACCAAAGGAACGACTACCGAAGGAACGATAACCAGCAAGCCGATGAAGGAGAAGAAATACAAAAGGCACTCATCGCATCCGACGGTGGAAGCGATTGGGCATACTCCGACAACGAAAATGATGAAGAGAGAGTAACATTCTCATGGAAAACGACGAAGAGGTATTTGATTTCTCTTTTGATGAATTTACTAAGGATGATCTTATTTCTGTACTCAACGAAATGGTCGCTGAGTTCAGAAACATATCTGCATATATACCGACTCGGTTGGAACATGAAACTGGAGAGTCAAGTGGTACCGCTGGTGAGCCATGCGAAACCATGGTATATGAACCGGCTGAACTATCCTTAGAAAATGAGGAGACAGTTCACCCGGTAACTGAAGAAAATGAACGATCACAGTATATTACGGCTTCTTGGGAAAGATCCTATGAAGCCGTAAATCAGATGTGCAAGTATAAGAGGCACCCTAAATGTAAATTTGGTATTTGATACTATTAGGATCTAGATCGCGGATGGCGGATCGGGGTTTGGCCGGTTTACACCCTTCACTCAACGGTTAGTGTTTAATCCCGTTAGAGATTAACACCGGGTTTTAATATTACACAAACTGTCACAAACCCTTGAACCGAGTTCAAGTGCGGAAGTGGTTTGTTTCATGTTGAATCAACACGCACACAGGATGAATAAAGATAGATTTGTGTAAAGTCGGTTTGGAGTTTAGTAGGTCGGTTTGAGGTTTAGTAGATAGGTTAAAGTGATGTTTAATCGGTTAGGGCGGTATGAGTCGGTTAGTATGAATCAGTTAGAACGTAGAGTCAGCAGAAAGTAAAGAACAAGACAGGTTTTTATGGATGTTCGGAGATAAAACCCCTACGTCACCCCTTCTTCTCGAAACCGCAAGAAGTATATTCATTAAGGAATACACACACAATATCCGATCGAGACTTATTTGCTGCTCGATAAACACTCGTACAATTCTCACCGAAATTGTAATCTCACTTTAAATGCACACTTAAACTTTGAATCTTGTAGAGAGATGAACTTGTAATTAATAACTCTTAGAACTTGTAGCTGGTGGAACTGGTAACTACATTTACTCCTCTTCAGCTCCTTCTTTTATAGGTGAAATATGCCAACGGTCACATTTCTTTTCCTTGAAGCTGATTGGTTGAGCAGAGGTTCAGTGTTGCAGTACTGTCGATTTAAGCTTCCAAGGCATAGGTCAAACCGACTAGGTTTGTCTTTTACTTAATGTAGTAGCTATCGGTTGGACAGTTGCCTGCACCTGGGAGGTTGCGCCTCTAACTTATCCCAGAATGGAAAGATCTCTTCAGGCGATCTTCTGCAGCCTACAGAGTATCACCGGACTTGTATGGATATGGCAATGTTATAGTCTGTTCCTTTGGTATGATCTTCCGCAGATACTCAAAGTATCTGTTTGTACCGATTTGTAGATTGTACTTAATTTGATAGTTCTGACTACTTTCTTAAGTAGTCTCTTCATCGGTTTTCCGGTTGAATGCAATTCGGTTTAGGATGTCTACCGGTTGTTCATAGCTTTAGGTTAACAGGATATCTTTCTGGTTTTGGATACATCCTCTACTTCTTCTTCTAACCGGTCTTGTCTTCTTGATCGGTTGGGTTCTTGACCGGTAAGATTTTTGACCGATCCTGGTTCTTAACCGATCCTGGTTCTTAACCGTTCCTGCACAGGGAGTTTGTTTTTATTAAGTTCTTATTTAACCGGTCTAATTTTATCTAACAATTTCTCCCTTTTTGATTATTTTATTTAAAATATTCAAAACCATGTAAGAAGTAAATTGTAGGCCGGTTGTTTTAAACATTTATTTGGCGGGATTTTTGGAAAATGATTTAGAAAAAATTTCGAAAAATTTTGGAAAAAGATTTTTAGAAATATTTTGTCTTAGAAGAAAAAATTTTATCTTATCAATTTCTCCCTTTTTGATTATTTTTTTTAAAATATTCAAAACCATGTAAAAAGTAAATTGTAGGCTGGTTTCCAAAAATACTTTATATATATATAAAAGTGGGAAAGTAAACATAAGCAGTAGATAATTAAAAACTTATATTCCCTCTTCTTAGGCATGAATCTCTCCCGTAGGTAACCAATTATCATTCCCTTTCCCGGTTTGCAGGGATTGGCGCCAACTCTAGAGGAGGATCCTTGACCGCCCGAGGTTCCGGTAAATGGTGAGACCTGTGAAGGAACCGATCTGATTGGAATCGTTTCGATACCCCGCGCCCTTTTGTTCAGCGGTATGTCCTCTTCCACAACCTCTTCATCTTCTGTTAAAACCGGGTTGGGTGAAGGAGCAATAATCGGTTCAGCAATGTCGTCCAATAGCTTTTTAGCCGCTGCCTTCTTGGAGGCCTATCTTTTTTTGGTTACCGGCCCGGTTGATGGAGCAGCCGCCTTTGATTTCTTATGTGCATCGGCGATATATTCGAATATCAGATGTTGTTCGAATAGCCGAGTCGACTCCTCATTTGCTTGAACCGCTTGTGCCGGTGCGGCATTTTCTACGACTTGAACATGTTGGGCCAGGGCTGCATCTTTCTGTTCCCTTTCCTTTTGAATCCGCATGTTCTCGTCTTTGGAGCCGCGATCTCGTTCGCTTTTTCAAGCGCTTCGTCGGCTGCTAGCTTGGCCGCTATCATTTCCGCCAGCTGTTCGGAGACCGTCTTTAGCTCGGCTTCGGTCTGGGCATGCTTTTCTTCAAGCGTTGCCATTCTTTCAAGCATTGAATCGGCCTGGATGCCGGATTGGTACATACCCTCTTCAAGAAATGCCATCCTTTGATCTGTTGTCGTGAGTTGTCGGGCGGTATCTTTGTGACCCTCTTCAAAGAATGCCACCCTTTGATCCGTTGTTAGTAGTTTTTGATCCATTAAACCTACCCGCTGGTCGGTTTGAGCAAGACCGTTCTCCAGATTTGTCGTTCTTTGTATCGTGGAACTGAACAGTTGATCGGTCAGGCCGTAGTTATCTTTAACGGCCGTAAGCCGTTGAACCGCGGAGTTTAGTTTTTCATCGGTAGACTCAATCAACCGGTTGGATTTCGTCGCGTTTTCCTTCATTTTCTTTTGCCACGGCATGATGGAATCATTGACAAATTCCTCGATTAAGTCCTTGACCTTGTCCTCGGTTAGAGCAGGCACCAATGCTTTGTCGGTTTGCGGAGATCCGTGCCGATCGGTGAGCAGAGTATCTGTTTCGGTTTCAATGTTGTTGACTGGGGGTTCCGGTGGAGGAGGGATATTCTCGGCCTCATTAGGATTTGGACCGCCGTTGGATTCGTTATCGTCATCACCCTTAGGATGAGATCTGGAAAAGTGTGACGCTTCTTGATGAGCGGGTTCCGATTCCAACCGCGTCATTTCATCGGTTAGCTCCCGTTCCTTAGCCGTTAGCATTTCCAGCACTAATGCATCGAACTGGGTTTTCTCCTCTTCAGGGACATCCTTTTCACGAAGATGACGGATGTGGCCAGGGAGTTCTATCAACCGGGCGTGCGGTTCAACCATCTTTCCTCTTCGAAGAGCGGTGACCACGCTCTTAGCCTTTGTAAGGTCGAGCACCGACCTTTCCATCTCAATCAGTTTTTCATATCTCTGGTTAGCGGGATGCTCCGGTAACATGTCGGCATAAAGGAATTCCTGCCGTTCCAGAGTCCATTGATAGTAGACATCGCTCGCAACATGAGCCTGATCGTAAAGTTTCTCTAATATTTGGGAGACAAGTTCCTCTCCCATTTGCCGAACGTTGTCGTCCGTAGTTTCAAATACCTCCGGTCCCCTAGCTGAACCGGTTTCATCACTAACATTTCTGGTCAGTTGTTCTTCGACCACCTTCTTCCCTTTGTCTAACTGATTCTCTTCGGTGTTATTGGAGTTGGTCCGGCTAGAGCTAGTTGTGGAGTCCTCCGGATTAGGAGTATCGGCTTGAATATTAGCCGATCCGGACGTGTGTGGAACCGCCTTGCTTCCGGACTGTTCACCTACCGGAGCCTTCTTCTTCCTAGGTTGCGACTTCCTAGGATGTGTGTTTGATTGTTTACTGACTGAGATCTTCACTCTGCCCGGTTTGTCCTCCGGTTTCAGAAAGTGGGTGGATTTTATTATCTTGCTGGTATGAATAATAACACTCAGGCCAGTTTCGGCATTTGAGTGGCGCATCAGCTTGCTGAGTGGAACGGCGTATCCCCAAGACCGTTTTGAAGATGGATCCACCATCTCACACAAATTTGAGAAAATAACCTTGGCCCAGTTGATCTTAATAGCTCTAACTAAGTCGGCTATCATCTCAATTTTCGAGCGTGTAAGGCTATCGTAGTTGCCTCCTCTTCCTTGAACCGACTTTGAGAGAATCTCGCAAAGTGGCATGTATTCTGGTTTGAGGGTGGTTTTCTTACCGGACACCACTATCGGTTCTTTGGTATCCGAGACATCGCACCGAACCGCAAAAAGTACATCCTCGTCTGTTTCCACCGAGAAGTCACTCCCTTCCGTCGGTAAGTGGAGAACTTCAGCAACCGATTCTTTAGTAACTTGAAACGGTTTTTCACCGACCGTTGCAGATATGACTCCTTCATTAAGTACGGCGGTTTGGAAGAATTTTGTGACCGCATCTTGATACAAGATGAACAGTCCGTTCAGAAAATGTTCAAGACCCGAGGCAGAAATAAGATTTAGCACTTGTTTAGCCTCCGTCTATCCGTTGGATCGAATTTCTTCGAAATCCACTTGGAGAATCACGACCCATTTTACTTGGAGAGATCGGAAGTTTGAGAGATTGAGAGCTTAGGAAAGAGTTGAGTGCTAGAGAGAGAAAGCAGATTCGCGGAAGAAGGAAATAAAATGACAAATGAAGATATTTATAGGCCGCGACTTGGAATGCGAACCGTCGCGAACCGTCACATCAAGAAAGGGCGGCAAGTTTCCCTCTAAAATGGGTTGGCGGTAAGTCTTTGGGCGGCAACCTTTTGGCGGGAGTTCTTTGGCGGAAATTTATTTAAGGCGGTTACTTTTGTAACCGATTATTAGTGAGGCGGTTATTTTACCGGTGATTTAGAGAAACGGTAAGCGATTTTAACCAATTGAGAATTTAAACCGATATTTGAACTTATTAATTTTGAACCGATTTTTGAACTTCATAATTTAAATAGACATTCTATTGAAGAAGAAAGACATGATAGATACCGATACAAAGATTGGTTTGGAGTACACATAAGAGAAAGGGAAAATTACATTGTGATCATCTTAGAAAGTTTGTCATCCACCACCTCCTCGTTGAGGACATTCGAGAGATTCACCGGTGTACCTGATCCAAGATTTGGAACGCAGGCCCGAATGACCCGGCTCAACTGAGGAGCATAGTCGAACCCTCTCTTTGTTTCGACCATGGTTTTCAAGTTGTTGAAGATGACTGACGCCTAGTTGATGGGTGTGTTGCTGAAGATGTAGGTCATCATGTTGAAAGTCCGTTTGGAATAGTTTTGGTTTGGAGATTGGCAGATGATCGACTAGTTGACGATCTCATGCAGGAGTTGAATGTGGGGAGCGAGGTTGGTTTTCAGGTCGTGATTCTCCACCAGTGTTTCGATTTACTAATGGTTCGTTATTGGAACTTTTGATAAAACACTATTTAGATTTACTAAAGATTCTCACATCCTACTTGTACAAGTATACGATGACATTATATTTGGATCAACTAACCCCAAATTGTGTGAGAAATTTGCCAAGCTGATGTAGGACAGATTTGAAATGAGCGTGATGGGAGAATTAACCTTCTTCCTCGGTCTTCAAGTTCGTCAGTTGTAGAAAGGAAATTTCATCAATCAAACTAAGTACACCAAAGATTTACTAAAGAAGTTCGGGATGGAGAACTGCTCTTCTACAACTACTCCAATAAGCTCTTCCAGTAATCTGGATAAAGATGATGGTGGTCAAAGTGTTGACATTACAGCCTATAGAGGTCTCATCGGATCTTTGCTCTACCTTAATGCCAGCAGGCTAGACATCCAATTTGTTGTTGGTGTCTGTAGAAGATTTCAGACTAATCCTAAACTTTCTCACTTTACTACTGCTAAACCTATTTTGAAATATTTGAAGGGAACTCAAAATGTGGGACTGTGGTATCCAAAAGATTCCAGTTTCAATTTAACTAGTTTCTCAGATGCAGATTATGTAGGGTGCAAAATTGATAGAAAGAGCACGAGTGGAACTTTCCAGTTCCTTGGAGATCGTCTTATCTCATGGTTCAGCAAGAAGCAGACGTCAGTTGCTATGTCTACAACTGAAGTAGAGTACCTTACTGTTGATAGTTGTTGCTCTCAGCTCTTGTGGGTTCAACAACAGCTTAGGGAGTATGGAATTGAGGCTGAAGAATCTCCAATTTTATGCGACAACACAAGTGTTATCGCAATCACCTACAATCCAGTTTTGCACTCTCGGACAAAGTACATCGAAATTAGACATCATTTTATCCGAGAGCATGTCAATCAAAAGCAGATTCGCCTTGAATACATCCTTGCAGATCAACAAACTGCAGACATCTTCACGAAGCCTCTACCCGAGACTAAGTTTTCTCACTTTAGAAATATCTTAGGACTTGTTGATCTTGATTGATTTTATTATGTGCATGAACTGAGGGGGAACATATTGTTCAAATGTAATTGGACAGACAAGTAGACAAAGGTCTCAATACGTCCAATAGATCAGTAATTTAAGAAGCATAACTACTTAGACGTATGTCTGCTCAAGCAATTTTTATCTTCTTCTGGATTATTGTCTTGGTTAATGACCTGCGCGGTTAGACGTTGACGTCTAATAGATGTTAGATGTTTATAAGACTAGAGCAACTGGAAGCTCACGTCTAGTCGTACACGCGTCTAGCACGTGGTGTTTATGCGTAATTAGACGTTCTAAGTCTAATAGACTTGTGACCGTCTACAAGACAAGCGTGATTAGACGGTAACGTCTAATAGACGTATTTCCCAATTAGAAGTAAAGAATTTGGAAAGTAAATTAAACGTCTAAATACTTGTGTACTTAGACTTTTCATCTTCTGGCTATTGGGACAGTTGTCCCCTATCACTGTATCTGTCTATGTACTTTTTCCGCCAAAAATAAATTAGTCACTTCTCAAATGGATTGAAGACAAGTGTCTTTCAATGTTTAAAGAGTGACTAAAATTTCTGATAACTTTCCACTATACGTCTAATATTAATAGTACTTTTTCATGATTAATATTAAATGATGGTTGCGTCCCTTGGGAATAGGTTTCTAAAATTTTTGAAGGTTCATATAATCATGAAGTGGATAGTTACACATTAGCTTTCCTGTATTTAATAAACGGTCATACTCAAAGGGTTTAGTATCTTTGAATCATCTTTCCTTCTCTCTAGAATTCGAATCGCCAAGATCTTGTGTTCATCTTGCCAAAATGTCTTCTCTTTCTCCGAAATCTCTGCAAATAGACTTTAAGTCAGTATTCACTCTAGTGCTTCCAGAAATGGTTGCTATGTTTAAATCTCCGAAAGCTTCTGGACTCAAGAAATTCTTCGTACCCACTACATCTTCCACAAACAGGCGGATCGTGAATTCTTTGAAACTGCTGGTTTTTATCATAACGAGTACATTCGTGCGAACGTACTTGGCAAGAATATCTGCTTCTCTGAAGAAACATTCGGCATGTTCTTCAGACTTCCAGCCGAAGGGAACCATGAGTTTCCCTCTTCCTCCAATGACATCCTGTGTGAGATGACGCTCGTCTTCTCAGATCAATACTTTGAAGGGCAACTTCTTTCGGTTGAGTCCCACGGAAAGAGTAACTGTTTGAAGGTTGTTGTTAGGATCTAGGTCGCCGCTGGTGGACCGGGGGTTGGACCGGTTAGCGGTTCTCACTCGTAGGGTGGTGGTTAATCCGGTTAGAGATTAACACCGGGGTTTCAATACTACACAACCTGTCACAAACCCTTGAACTAGGTTCAAGCGCGGAAGAGGTTTGTTTTCAAGTTGAAGCGGTACACGTGTATGATAGGCGGAATCGGTTTCGGATGATGGAGATTTGAAGGATGGTGGGTCGGTTTCGGTTATCTGGATATTCGGTATTGTCAGTATGAAGTTGGTTTGTGGCGGTATGTTTAGGTTAGTCGGTTTTGTAGTGAAGCCAACAGAAAGTAAATAACACAAGACAGATTTTATGGATGTTCGGAGATAAAACTCCTACGTCACCCCTTCCTCTCGAAACCGCGAGAAGGATATTCACTAAGGAATACAAATACAATCCGATCGAGACTTATTTCCTGCTCGATAACACCCGTACAATTTACACCGAAATTGTAATCATACTTAAGCTCTCAATCTTGTAGAGAGATAAACACACTTAATTTATCTTGTCTTGTGTCCACACTTTACACCTCTTCAGCTGCTCCTTTTATAGGTGAAATATGCCAACGGTCATATTTCACTTCCTTGAATCTGATTGGCTGGTCAGAGATGCAGTGATTCAGTGTCTCAGACCTGCGGTCTTCTCCTCAGACCTGACGGTCAATCTCAGACCTGGCATCCTGTTTCAGACCTGCCGGTCTGTAAAGCAAACCTGCTGGGTTTGTCTTTTACTCAATGTAGGCACTGTCTGCTTGGACAGTTGTCTGTACTTTGAAGATTTCCTTTCTGGCTTATCCCGAAGTAGAAGGATCCGGTAGTACTGTTTTCTGCAGCCTACAGTCTTTCCTCAGACTTGCATGGATATGGAAGTATTCAGTCTGTTCCTTTGGTATCATTCTCAACAGATACCCAAAGTGTCTTCTTGTACAGGTCGGCCTCTTGACTTGGCCTAGGTTGGCCACTTGACTTGGCCGAATGTCTTTTGATAGTGAAGTAACCGGACTTCTTCCGGTTATGATTGCCTTGTGGATTGATCGGCTGTTTGATGGTTCCGGTTTTAAGCTTTGGCCGATCCTTCCTTTGTGCGGTCACATTCCGAATACTCTTGATCGGTTTGATAGCTTGACCGGTTAGGTTTTCTTCAGTCGGTTCTCTTGTTCATCCGGTCTGGTTCCTTGTTCCTGATGATTCCGGTTTTGAGCTTTGGCCGATCCTTTCTCTGTGCGGTCACGTACCGAATACTCTTGATCGGTTTGGTAGCTTGACCGGTTAGGTTTTCTTCAGTCGGTTCTCTTGTTCATCCGGTCCGGTTCCTTGTTCCTGATGATTCCGGTTTTGAGCTTTGGCCGATCCTTTCTCTGTGCGGTCACGTACCGAATACTCTTGATCGGTTTGGTAGCTTGACCGGTTAGGTTTTCTTCAGTCGGTTCTGGATGACTTTAGGTTTTTTTCATAGCTTCTTCTGGCCGGTTTGATATTCAATCGGCGACCTATAGGTAAATTTCGGATTTTGCTCAGCTTCCCTGAAATAGCAAAACTTTAAATATTATTTGCTGTCGATGAGATTTGATCCCTGGTCACATGTGTGACAGGCATGGGTGTTTACCACTACGCTACAACACCTTCTTGTTATATTTAAACCAATTAATATACTTGATATGACTTAACGGTTTATTTTCTAACAATTTCTCCCTTTTTGATTATTTTATTTAAAATTATCAAAATCATGTAAGTTTGCAACCGTAGGCCGGTTGTTTTTGTTTGTCCGGTTTTTTGAAAAAGACTTAGAGAATTTTTCGAAAAATTTTGGGAGAAAATTTTGAGAAAGGTTTTGGAAGAGTCTTTATCTTTTATCTAACAATTTCTCCCTTTTTGATTATTTAGAATAAATATTCAAAACCATGCAAGAAGTAAGAAGTAGGCCGGTTTAAAAAATCTTATGTTTGTTTGGCCGGTTTAATCTAATAATTCTAAAATATTTCTAAGGGAAGAAAACTTAGACTCGAGAAGTGGCTTTGTGAGGATGTTAGCCACTTCATGCTTGTTCCCTTCATGTGATGTGTCTGTCAGCAGCCGGCTGTCCGAATGCAATGTTGTCTTTTCCAAGCCTTTGTCTTGATTTACCTACATTCATAGACAATAGAAAATCTGGTTCCCATTTTTCTGTTCCTCATTTGCCATGAGGCACGTGAGCTCATCATCGCTGTCACTACGAGCCCACAAACTTCCACCATCGTCGGCTATTAGTGCTTTCGGTACCTCACTTCCTTCACCGGTTTGTTGATAGTTATTTCGGTTATTTTGATTGTCCGGTTTCCGGTCATCTCTCCTCGGTTTTCTGCATTCCCACTTGTTTTCCTTGGTTCTTTCATTTCCCTCGAAGATCTGGATAACTGTGTTCCATGTCTCCTTCGCGGTTTTACAATCTCTGATCTTGCAATATGTGTTTCTGTCTACGCTGTTGGAGATCCGGTTTCTTGCATGGTTGTCCAGATTGTTCCTTCTCCTATCTTCAGCCGTCCATTCTTTTCTATCTTTATCAATGAATATCGGTCCTTCGGTTAGAATGGACTCCATTTCATCATCCAAGGTGATTAGATGTAGATACATCCGTGCCTTCCAGTTGGCAAAGTCTTCACCTTCTAGCATTGGAGGCCTATCTTGATACATGTTTGCTTGAGTATTGAAACTAACTGCTCTGATACCAATTGTTAGGATCTAGGTCGCCGCTGGTGGACCGGGGGTTGGACCGGTTAGCGGTTCTCACTCGTAGGGTGGTGGTTAATCCGGTTAGAGATTAACACCGGGGTTTCAATACTACACAACCTGTCACAAACCCTTGAACTAGGTTCAAGCGCGGAAGAGGTTTGTTTTCAAGTTGAAGCGGTACACGTGTATGATAGGCGGAATCGGTTTCGGATGATGGAGATTTGAAGGATGGTGGGTCGGTTTCGGTTATCTGGATATTCGGTATTGTCAGTATGAAGTTGGTTTGTGGCGGTATGTTTAGGTTAGTCGGTTTTGTAGTGAAGCCAACAGAAAGTAAATAACACAAGACAGATTTTATGGATGTTCGGAGATAAAACTCCTACGTCACCCCTTCCTCTCGAAACCGCGAGAAGGATATTCACTAAGGAATACAAATACAATCCGATCGAGACTTATTTCCTGCTCGATAACACCCGTACAATTTACACCGAAATTGTAATCATACTTAAGCTCTCAATCTTGTAGAGAGATAAACACACTTAATTTATCTTGTCTTGTGTCCACACTTTACACCTCTTCAGCTGCTCCTTTTATAGGTGAAATATGCCAACGGTCATATTTCACTTCCTTGAATCTGATTGGCTGGTCAGAGATGCAGTGATTCAGTGTCTCAGACCTGCGGTCTTCTCCTCAGACCTGACGGTCAATCTCAGACCTGGCATCCTGTTTCAGACCTGCCGGTCTGTAAAGCAAACCTGCTGGGTTTGTCTTTTACTCAATGTAGGCACTGTCTGCTTGGACAGTTGTCTGTACTTTGAAGATTTCCTTTCTGGCTTATCCCGAAGTAGAAGGATCCGGTAGTACTGTTTTCTGCAGCCTACAGTCTTTCCTCAGACTTGCATGGATATGGAAGTATTCAGTCTGTTCCTTTGGTATCATTCTCAACAGATACCCAAAGTGTCTTCTTGTACAGGTCGGCCTCTTGACTTGGCCTAGGTTGGCCACTTGACTTGGCCGAATGTCTTTTGATAGTGAAGTAACCGGACTTCTTCCGGTTATGATTGCCTTGTGGATTGATCGGCTGTTTGATGGTTCCGGTTTTAAGCTTTGGCCGATCCTTCCTTTGTGCGGTCACATTCCGAATACTCTTGATCGGTTTGATAGCTTGACCGGTTAGGTTTTCTTCAGTCGGTTCTCTTGTTCATCCGGTCTGGTTCCTTGTTCCTGATGATTCCGGTTTTGAGCTTTGGCCGATCCTTTCTCTGTGCGGTCACGTACCGAATACTCTTGATCGGTTTGGTAGCTTGACCGGTTAGGTTTTCTTCAGTCGGTTCTCTTGTTCATCCGGTCCGGTTCCTTGTTCCTGATGATTCCGGTTTTGAGCTTTGGCCGATCCTTTCTCTGTGCGGTCACGTACCGAATACTCTTGATCGGTTTGGTAGCTTGACCGGTTAGGTTTTCTTCAGTCGGTTCTGGATGACTTTAGGTTTTTTTTCATAGCTTCTTCTGGCCGGTTTGATATTCAATCGGCGACCTATAGGTAAATTTCGGATTTTGCTCAGCTTCCCTGAAATAGCAAAACTTTAAATATTATTTGCTGTCGATGAGATTTGATCCCTGGTCACATGTGTGACAGGCATGGGTGTTTACCACTACGCTACAACACCTTCTTGTTATATTTAAACCAATTAATATACTTGATATGACTTAACGGTTTATTTTCTAACAGTTGTGTATGCCCTATTCAACGATATTATCTCCAAATCCATTCTTGCGAAGGAATCTTCCTACATCTACTGTACGAAAGTCTTTGAAATAATGGTGGCAGTCACAAGAGGTGTAGCCATCTACTGATCGAAATTCCTCTTCAACAATCTGGTTAAAATGATTTCTTCTCGTAAGAAGATCTTCGGATATGATACTCCCCTTAGCGCACTCCTTTGATGTCTCCTTACTGAACCTGGTCACGGGTTTCAGTTCAATCCATCTAAATTCTTGAACGGTCCGAGAGTTCTTGACTATGTTCTTCGGGTGGGTAGGCTCAGGTCAAAGAAACGAAACAGGGAAGCCTCTAACTCAGCTTTAACCTTATCCCTAGAAACTGTCGTAGACTCCCTTTCCGAATGATGTTAAAATGGGGAAAGAAAGGGTAAAAGATTAGCCTTAGATTTAGGGGGAAGGGAAAATCTTTTGATGTTTTTGGGAAAGAAAAAATGTTGATGTTTTTGAATGTCTCTCTGTATTTTCTTTTGAAAAATGTTCATGTTGTTTCAATTTAAGTTATCATTTGCTATGAAATACGAACAGTTTGTTGCTATCTACTACATTATTGAATATTCGAATCTTTTAATTGCGCAAAGTTTTAACATCATCATCAAAAAAAGGGGGAAATTGTTGGGTTAAATTATTTTGACTAAGGGTCAAATCATTTTGACTAACGGTATTTTGATGGTGAGTTTGTGTAAAACTTGAATAAGAAGGAAACTAAGTCGTCTAATTGTTTTTGTGCAGGTGCATCAAAACATGCTAAGTCTGACTTAGCTTGAATCAGGTTCAGTAGACGTATTGGTTGTTAGACGTGCATTCTAACAGATACGTAGTTAGACGTGCAGTCTAACGGATACGTAGTTAGATGTGCAGTCTAACGGATACGTAGTTAGACGTGCAGTCTAACGTATACGTAGTTAGACGTGCAGTCTAACGCATACGTAGTTAGACGTGCAGTCTAACGCATACGTAGTTAGACGTGCAGTCTAACGGATACGTAGTTAGACGTGCAGTCTAACAGATACGTAGTTAGACGTGCAGTCTAACAGATACGTAGTTAGACGTTCAATCTAACGGATACGTAGTTAGACGTGCAGTCTAACAGATACGTAGTTAGACGTGTAGTCTAACAGATACGTAGTTAGGTTTGCACTCTAGCAGATACGTAGTTAGACATGTAGTCTAACAGACGTAGTTAGACGTTCAGTCTAATGGATACGTAGTTAGATGTGCAGTCTAACGGATACGTAGTTAGACGTGTAGTCTAATAGACGTAGTTAGACATGCAGTCTAACAGATGAAAGTTAGACGTAAAGTCTAACTCCTTCAGATTTGTCTGAAGGGACACGTAGTTAGACGTGTCGTCTAACTCCATTAGACTTGGTGGTCTAATGGATCCTGCTATTAGACGCGGGCGTCTAACTTCCTTAGACTTGTCATTCTAATTGGAGCACGTCTAATGCCTTGCTTCAGTAGTTGTTTGAAGTTAGCATCCGTCTACCCACGATAAACTAGCTGTATGCTACTCCTGCTCCACTTATCCATGCAGAACAGTACGACATTCAGTTACTTCCAATGAATTAATGCCTAGTAAGCAAATACACTTCACACTACTTGTTTCTTATAGGACAATCCTAGAAGAATATTCGGCGCACTACCAGATTGTTACGGCCACGATCTTTATGCACAGAGTCTGTTGTACCTGTGTACTATGGAGGTTTTCCAATGGGTGCTTTCCACCTGTCATTATCGAAGATTCGACCGTTGATACATGTTCTCTATTTAAAGATCCCCAAGGACAACGGTTGAACACAGACATATACACACAAGACTTGCTTGCTGAACTTACAATCTTACAAATTGCTTTCTTGCTTACTGTGTTTGTACATCAAGAGAGAGATAGAATCAAAGTATTGTCTAGCTGAGTGATATTCTTCAATATATTGTAAGTTGAATAGAGTCTGTTCTGTTCAACAGTGAGCTAGCATTGTAACTGTTTTTGATTTCTAACGAAAGTATAGTGAATCCTTCCGGTGGTTGGAAGAAGGGGTGACATATGAGAGTTTTTCTCCGAACATCAATAAATAACTTTGTGTGTCATTTACATTTTGTCATCTTCTCCTTCATTGGTTTTTAACTTCAAACCTGAGCAAACGTTTCCGCACTTGAATCGTTCAAGAGTTTGCAAGGGTTTGTGAAGAATAGAAAGTGATACAAATCCCTAACAGGATTTATATCAAAACCGTTTTTGCACGAAGTTGTCAGCAATAGTTAGACCCCTGTCTCTATTGGTGTCACCGATCCTTTCAGAATAGAAACAAATTTTAACTTCTAAAAGAGTTAAAATCGAATCGTTTAT
The DNA here is from genome assembly GCF_907164915.1 of Impatiens glandulifera. Classification (NCBI taxonomy): domain Eukaryota; kingdom Viridiplantae; phylum Streptophyta; class Magnoliopsida; order Ericales; family Balsaminaceae; genus Impatiens; species Impatiens glandulifera. The sequence continues at coordinate 34,302,071 of NC_061865.1, forward strand.
CATAAGTTGTTATCAATAGCCAGACCTCTGTCTCTATTGGTAGCATCGATCATGTCACCTTATACTCAAGCTATTTTTTTTCATGCCCCTCTAGAGAGGGTTGTCTCATCTTTGACACTCTTTAGAATCTTTTATGTCTTTGATGAGTACATTTCCCGTTTCCTAGTGTGAGATGAAGGCATTGTCACTTTATATATTGTAAGATACTAATTATCCTTTTATCACATTTTTTTGATGTATCCTACTAAGAGTTATCGACCCCTTCTGGGTTTAATTTGGGTAAAATGAATACAATATTTTAATCTCAAATTATTTTTAGTTTTAATAAAATTTTCTAATTTGAGTTTAATTATTACAATAATTAGTCATAATTTAATTTTGGTCTCTCCGTTTATATTATTTTTAATTTAAAATTTTAAATATTATTTTAAAATTATTATAAATTAGGAAAGGTAAGAAAAAAAAATTATAATCTTTTCAGGTAATCATATTGTGCACATGTCAATCTCTCTTTTACACACTCAAATTTATATATATATATATTTATATATATATATATATTCTTTATATATCTAATTAATTAATAAGATACGGTTGTTATTAAAAAAAATAATAATAAAATTATCAAAGAATATGAAAGGTTATTTTTCTTCCTTTCATTATAAGAAAATAATTATTATTATTCTATCAAATAAAACTTTCATCTTCCTAAGCCAAATGAATTAGTAAATTTTAGAAACAAAATTAAATGTAAACATAAACAATTGAATAATATATTTTTTTAAACAAAAGAGTTCTTTATTCCTTAATCCAATCTTAATTAGTTTTAGCCGAATTACATCAAGAAATATATGAATGTTTATTCATATTCTTACAAATTTATATATCTAAATCACAATAGATCAACATATAACTTTGCTCAGATACTACTTATTAAATTCTTTAATCCTACATCTTTATTCTTAAACTTTATAATTTGAATACTCGATGACGATAAATTAAAATAAATTTTTGTTGTGGAAACACACTTTAATTTGTAACGAGAAACGGTTCATTAAGTCGTTTTTTAGATATTCTTTAAATCTTGAATCTTCTAATTTTGGATCGGTAATGAATGATATGGTGAAGTTTAGGTCTTCCAACTCTATATCAATAGTTTGAGTATTTTGAGAGATGAACAGACTAACATCTACTCTTTTTTGTTTAATAACTTTAATATAATAGATAAACTATCTATATAGGTTGTAGACTTAACCCTAATAAATTTACTATTCGGTCAATCAACGAACTAGTAATGGTATTTTTGTCTCATATTTATTATAGATATCTAAATAAACCTATTGTTGAATAAACTTAAATTAATAAGGTTTTTGGTTTTTTGATGTTTAATATTTCTAAAGCAATAATTAGGGGTGAGTGGGATAACCAAGAGATTTTATTGGGAACTATTTAATATGCAGAATAATTTATTTTGTCTTTTGAAGAGTTAAGCATATGAAGAGTCTGTGCTTTCCTATAAAGAGTTGTAAAAATCTATTTGAGATAAATAATAAAAATATATTTTGTCATCTTGTTACCAACAAATTGGTATTAGAGCTATTGTATGTGAGGTGAGCGTAAGAAAACATGCTAATCTCAAAAGAGAATGTCCCGGTGTGCGATGGTCGAGTGAGAAAAAAGACCGATCGAGAGCTTTGTGAGGTGTGTGTGTGTTGAGTGTAAACACGTGAGAGAAATGACAGGTCTAACCAATGGCATCTTTCTATCCAAGTTGACCAAAGGCGTCAACTATGACAACTGAAAGGTGCAGATGAATGCCCTTTTCGGCTCCCAAGGTAACTAGGATGTGGTTGAGACTGGGTATGAGAAATCAGAGAACACGGATGGGTATTCAAATGCCCAGTTGAACGCGTTAAAGGTCGTTCGAGCTAAAGATATGGCGACTTTATATCTACTATACAAATCTGTCAATGAATCTAGTTTTGAGAAGATAGCTGACACATAATCTTCCAAAGTGGCATGGGATATACTCGAAATAGCAAACAAATGAGACGAACGGGTGAAGCAAGTCCGACTTCAAACCCTAAGGGGCGGTCTGGAAAACATGAGGATGAAAGAGTCTGAAAGTGTATTTGAGCTCATTACTCGGATGGAGACTGTGGTGAACAAACTAAATCGGAATGGTGATAGTCTTTCATCAAACCAAGTTGTTGAAAAGATTTTGAGGTCATTGACAGATAGTTTCGAAAATATCGTGTGCGCAATAGAGGAATCCAATGATCTATCAACGCTCACCATCGAACATATTGTTGAGTCCCTGGAAGCACATGAGTAGAGAAGGAAAAACAAGAAGAGGGAGTCTCTTGAACAGGCTCTTTAGGCGAAGGCAACAATAAAAGAGGAGAACGTGCTATATGCTTAGAGTACTAGAGGCAGAGGAAGAGGTAGATGCCTAGGTAGTGGAGGAAGAGGAGGACGAGGAAGTGAGCAAGTCGGCCAACAGAACTGACATGGCCGAGGTCAAGCTCGGGGTGGCTGAACAAATACAAACAATAATATTGAGTGTTATTACTGTAGAAAGAATGGGCATGTTGCCAAAGATTGTTACTCGATAAAATACTATAATTGAGGAAAGGTGGATCATATTTCCAAAGACTATAGATCTGAGAAGAAAAAGTAGGAACTAACAAACTTTTTTGCTGAGAAAGAAGATGAAGGATTGTTGTTGGTGACAAAAATTCCTGAAACCGAGATCAAACCGATCTCTTCTGATAACTCATTTTGGTACTTGGATACTGACGCAAGTAACCACATGTGTGGCGACGAGATCTTATTCAAAATCTCTCAAAGATGGAGTCCGGATCCATTTCTTTCGGAGATGCTTCAAAAGTAGCCGTCAAAGGTCGAAGAACAATCAAGTATCAACAGAAAAATGGGGGAATCAGAGAGATCAGAGATGTTTACTACGTACCTGATCTCAAAAGCAACATACTGAGCATGGGACAGTTGATGGAGAAAGGGTACTCGGCTCTAATGAAGGACCGAGAACTGCATCTGAAGGATAAACTTGGGAGACTCATTGCCAAGGTAGAAATGAAGAAAAATCGTATGTACAAACTCGAGCTTAAAATAGTTCAAGATAAATGTATGCAACTTGATTTAGAGGATGAGGCCATGAAGTGGCATTATTGGTTCGGTCATCTTCACTTAGGGGGGTTGAACGAGCTGGTGAAAAAAGAGATGGTGCTTGGACTGCCTAACATTATATTCGAAAAGAGGTTCTGTGAAGAACGTGTGATCGGGAAGCAAACGAGAACTTCTTTCCCAAGCAGTTCTGAATATAGAGCCAATGAGAAACTCAGACTAATCCATACTAATTTATATGGGCCAATAACTCCAGAATCATTTAGTGGTAAGAGATATTTCCTTTCTTTAATCGATGATTTTTCGAGAAAGACGTGGGTTTATTTTCTGAAGGAGAAGTCAGAAGTGTTTGAAACCTTCAATAAATTTAAAGTGACGATGGAGAAAAAACAAACAAAGTTATCAAAGCAGTTCGATCTAATAGAGGAGGTGAGTTTACTTCTACCGAGTTCAACAAATACTGCGAGGAACATGGAATTAAACGTTTCTTGACTACTACATATTCTCTATAGTAAAACGGTGTAGCAAAACGAAAGAACCAAACTATTCTCGATATGGTTTGATCTATATTGAAAGGAAAGGATATGCCGAAACAATTTTGGGTAGAGGCAGTGTAATACGCAGTCTTTGTACAAAATAGATGTCCACATGAAAAGCTATGAGAGAAGACGAATCAAGTGATTTTGAATGGTATGAAGCCGAGTGTCTTTCATCTCAAGGTGTTCGGTAGTGTGACCTATGAGAATGTACCAAGTCAGCATAGGACAAAGTTAGAATATTGGAGCAAGAAGTACATATTTATCGGATATGATAAAAAATCTAAGACATATAAATTGTTTGATCCTGTTAACATGAAATTGGTGGTGAGTCGAGATGTTCACGTGGAGAAATCAATGACATGGAACTGGAGTAACCCGATTGAGGAAGAAACAAGTTTAGAGGTTGTTTTGCCTCTGATATCAACAATCACCGAGCTTTCAGAAGATGAATCTGAGCCTCTATAGCCCAGAATGAGATATTTACGGGAGACATATATCACTACAAATGAAGTCCACATTGTATGTCTCCTCGCTGACTTAAAAGATTTGAATTTTGAGAAAGTTGTACAAGACGAGAATGGAGATCGGCTACGAATGAAGAAATAGGGGCAATTGAACGCAATAAAACCTGGGAGCTAACCGACCTTCCTGAAAGAGATCGACCCATTAGAGTAAAATGAGTGTACAAAAAAAGATGAATGTCGAGGGAGAGGTTGAGCGTTATAAGGCTCGACTTGTGGTGAAGGGCTACAGACAAAAGGAGAGAATCGATTATGATGAAGTCTTTGCTCCTATCACAAGAATCGAGTCAATCTGACTTCTGATCTCGTTAGCTGCTCAAAACTAATGGTCGATTCTACATATGAATGTGAAATCAGCCTTTCTAAATGGAGTGTTGAAGGAGGTGTACGTTGAACAATCACTCGGGTATATGAAGAGAGGTGATGAGAAGAAGGTGTTAAGATTGAGAAAAGCCCTCTACGGGCTGAAGTAGACTCCTCATTCTTGGAATGAGAGAATTGACGAATATTTTAAGAAAAATGGGTACCAGCAATGTTCGTACGAGCATGCCTTGTACACAAAGAAATCAGAAAATGATATGATGGTAGTCGCTCTCTATGTCAACGACCTCATATTCACCGGAAGCAACACAAAACTGATTAAGGAGTTCAAGGAGGTAATGAAGAAGGAGTTCGAGATGACAGACTTAGGTTTGATGAAATATTTTCTTGGCCTAGAAGTGAAGCAGTCGGAGGAAGGTATTTTTATATCACAAGAGAGGTACGCCTTTGAAATTTTAAAGAAGTTTAAAATGGAGGACTGCAACCCAGTTTCAACTCCATTGGAACAATGCACTAAACTCTCATAATTTGATGGAGGAGAACGAGCTGATGCTAGGAGATATCGAAGCTTAGTCGTAAGTCTAAGGTATTTTACAAGCACGAGACCCGACCTAATGTTGAGTGTTGGGATAACAAGCAGATTCATGGAGGATCCAAGCTATACACATTGGAAGGTCTTGAAGAGAATTCTGACATATATTCGAGGAACTCTTTCACTCGGTATTTTCTATTCAAAATTAGATGACTACCGATTAATGGGTTACTTTGATAGTGATTGGTGTGGTGATGTTGATGACCGGAAAAGTACTTTGGGTTATGTATTCCTACTCGGAAATACAACTTTTACTTGGTTGTCAAATAAGCAGTCTATTGTAACTTTGTCGACTTGTGAGGCAGAGTATGTGGCGGACTCTTGAAGCGTGTGTCATGTAGTCTGCATTTCAAATTTACTAAGGCATTTAGGAGTGATCCGAGATGAAGGGACTGTGATTCGAGTTGATAACAAGTCGGCGATCGAGTTGACAAAGAACCAGGTTAATCACGGAAGGAGCAAGCACATTGATGTCCGATTTCATTTCATTTGAGAACAAGTCAAAAAAGGAAATGTTGAGCTGGAGCATGTTGAAAGTCGAGTTCAAGCCGCTAACATATTCACCAAGGCACTACCGATCACACTACCGTAGAGTTGTGAAAGACTGATTAAAATGAGAGATGGGAAAAATATTTAAGTTTAAGGGAAAATTTTGTTAAATAAACTTAAATTAATAAGGTTTTTGGTTTTTTGATGTTTAATATTTCTAGAGCCATAATTACGGATGAGTGAAATAATCAAGATATTTGCGTGTGAGCTATTTAATATACATTTAAAAAGTCAAGCATATGAAAAGTCTGTAATTTCATATACAGAGTTGTAAAAATGAAATTCATTTGAGATAATTAAGAAAAATATATTTTGCCATCTTGTTACAAACGCCTATAACCATTATATTTTAATTTATAATTTTAATTAAGCTTTAATCTTTATACATAATAACTAACTAATATACCATTACTAAACAATATATATTAAAAATAATTCTAACAAAATTATATAAAAATAACTCTTCTGAATTCCTCAATAAAGAAAGAAACACAAAATAACCTTAATAGTTTTCATTTTCTTCCCTCAAAAGTATATAAGTTGAGTTACAGAGCCAATCCCCACAACAACAACAACAAAAAGTCCAAATCGATGCAACTGCAAACCCTAATAATAAAACTATATATCTGCGGTGTATATTATTATAATATCCAAAAAGACCGCTTCAAGCTCCATGTTTACGTTGTTAGACCAGAGTCGGCCGCAGGGTAGTTTAGTACTTTCACCTCATCCCAGTCCAACTTCGTCGCAAAGTCGTCGTACTCAGGAACTTGTTCCTACCAAATTTAAAAAAATTAATTATTGATTTCACGTCAAACTAGATTATATTAATTAATCACAAATTATACCACAAGCTCCCTAATCAACTGTTTATCAATTTCACTTAAATCTAGATTATTATAATTAATCAAAAATTATACCTCAAGATCCCTAATCAACTGTTGGGCAGTCGGGGCAGACACTACAATACGACGGGCAATTGGGGAGATGAAGCCTTCATCCGCAGCTTTGTCAAGGAAAGACAGTAGAGAATTATAGTAACCCTCCACATTCAGAAGACCCACCTTGCATTACAAAATTAATTATTTGTTACAAGTCAAGAAATAAATGCTAAGAATTAATTAAACTAATAAATATATGTTTTATCTTTCCCCAATACAACCAACCCCCCACATGGATAAGCATGGACCAAGACAGTGTTGCGAATGGTGAGACATCATGAGACATAGGTGACATTATTTGACAAAAGATTGAAATAAAACATTACTAAAGACATGTAATAATATGTTCGTACTGGTTTGCGGTGAATTCCAAGCTGAGCCCATGTGATAACTTCCAGCAATTCCTCCAAAGTTCCATATCCACCTATGATTAGTAAAAAATATTGTTGTTTTTTCACATATTGTTGGAGATTATGAAATTAAAAAGTTTGAAATTAAATTTGTATTTACCAGGAAGGGCTATGAAGGCATCAGCTTGACGGGCCATCTCGGCCTTCCTTTGGTGCATATCGTTAACAGGTATCACATCTCCAATTGTACAACCAGTTAACTGTTCGATTCATAAAAAAAAAATCTTAAAAATATCGGCTGACCCCACACTACAACAGACAACAATAATATTGCAGTATATATTGATGGGGAGAGCTTATTATGGAGTAATTAATTGAAGTTGTCCTAGGTGGGGGAGGAATTGAATGTTCCTAATTTAGATGACATTTCATTTTAGAAGGAGACATAAATACAACAACCTTAATCATATGTCTCACAAAAGAATTATCCAATCTTTTATTATTATTATTATTATTACTATTACAAAAGATCGGAATTTACCTCTTTGGGCATAAGAGTTCTTGGGATAATCCTGCATTAAAATGTTTTTTTAAACAAATGAAGGAAAAAAGTGCAATAATTGGTTGTCCCCCAAATCTCCCGGGGTGCAACAACATGTGTCAGTTAAGACGCTTTTGTAAGACAAAAGTGGGAAAAGAAAAAGGAGATCAAAACAAAGTCATATATGGCCGGAAAAGGTGTCAAACTTTTTAAACTGGCTACTACAAAAATCAAACATTCTAATCTGGTTACTACAAAAGCCTTTCTTTTTCTTCCAAACATCACTTTCAAACATGACATTAAAAAAAAAAAAATTAAATAATTCTGAATTCATTCTCTGCCGGTGAAATTCAACAAATTATCCATTCTTCTGCCTACGGTAAGAGGGTCCAAAGAAAATAAACATTCAAAAATCCATATTATTATGTTATTGGGTTTTTGTTGGAAAACCTATCAATATTTTCTAATAAAAAACAAAGCCTTATGAGATATTTTCAAAGAATATATAAAAAATAAAAAATAAATTGTAATGATGTCTTTTTCTCGGGAAATAAATAAAACATTTGAGAAGTTATGACATATTTATTATTATTATTATAGATATGAAACTTTACCCTAGAACATGGCGCCCACCATCATGAACAGCCTGAGAAACTAGACCCATCAAACCCACGCTTCCACCTCCATAGACCAAATCAATCCTTTTCTCCACCTTTCCAAGACACAGCCATTGATCAAAACATACATAAACACGTGTCAGACTTCCATCATCCCCATTATATTTATAAATATATATTTTTTTTATTACATAACCTCCACAAATAGGCCCACCAGCCTTATATTTAAATATAAATAGTCATTATTATTATAGAGCCATAATAATAATAATAATAAGCCTGAACAAGTCATAGCGTATAGCATAGGAATTATACACATCCTATTCCTACTAGCCTACACATTTAGTAATAATAATTAAAACACGCAGTAAAAACCGCCCATAATAATGTACTATTACTAGTGGTTGGTTAAAATTTTAATTTTAATTTTATTAAATTTTCCCATTTATTTAATAAATTTAAATCTTCTATTATAATTGTTTAAATGTTAAATATGTACAACTATTTCTATAAATTGCCAATTACTACAGAAAATGCCTTGTAGACGTTTTCTATTGTTTTGGAGCCAGTTTAAAGGATGATATTTATAGCTAGGTTTGCATTGTTTTATGAATACGAACTTAGGTAAGGAAGAAGCAAAGAAAATGGCTATGGCTGTTTCAACTATGTTTTCTTTTTATGAAACAAAGAAAATAGAGAAGGGAGTGGTAAAGAAGAGAACATATGTTAGCTTTTGGGATATTTTTTTTCAAAAAAAAAAGGAGAGAGAGAAGGGAATGTGATCATGCAAGAAAGCTGCTCGAACTGTCGACAGGCAGCTGGTTACAGCTAGCGTTCATTCCCATTCTCTTTTTTTTTCTCTCTCTCACACGTAGTATTTTGTAATTCAGCCTAAAAGCTTGGAATCATTGTTATCCCTCTAAACATTGTCATGAAATCCAACAAAAACATATAGTGGAACAAGAAATTAATGGAAATATCAAACAAGTTTGAATATGATCGATTCTGAACACATTAAAACAAGTACAAGTAAAATGTGACATATCAAGAAAGAAAGAGGGAAAAAAAAAAAAAAAGTGAGATTCTTACGAGTTCTTTGCCGAGCTCTACGGCAGCTTCTTGATAGCTAACTTTTCTTCCTGCGCTGCTGCCGCAGTAGACACATATTCTCCTGAACTTTGATTTTGTCTCCATTTCTGTTCTCTCTCTCTCCACTCGACTATTCCTGGGAAGGAGAGTAGGTTTGTGAATTAACCAAGATTGCTTTTATTTATATATATATATATATATATATATATATATATATATATATAAATAAATAAAAGACGCTTGATATCCGTTTGGAATCATTCTTTCAACAAATTATTAGAAATTAATTTTGGCTATGAGGAAGACAATTCTTATTTGAAAAAATATTTAGGACTTCTGCAATTATGATTTATTTGGATTACTCTCATTCATCGAGTTATTTAAGATTTCTATTTAGTTTATATTTTTTAATATTTTTTTTATTTAAAATAACTTTTTTAAATAATTTTTTAATAAAAAATTAGAAAATAAAAATAAAAATATTTTAATATAAGAGGGATAGAATGAGAAAAATTGAGAAAAATAGGACAACTTAAACTATCTCTAACAGAAAATTTTATTTTTAAACTAATTTTTAGTGTAAATATTATATCAAATAATAATTTTTCTCCAACCGAAAAATTTATTCTTAAACACAAAAGATTATTCTTATAATATTCTTCCTTACATCAACTTTTATATATTTTTAATACCACCCATATATTTTACATTTTTATAAATTACACCACAATATTTTAATATTAACCCATTATTTTAAATTTATTTTAAATTTATTATAAATTAATTATAAAATACAAAAATTACAATACACATACTAAAAAAATATATACCTGAAATTAAAATAAAAATTATTCGAACAAATAAAAAGAAGATAAATTTTTAAAATAAAAATTATTCGTATTTTGTGTATTATTGTAATGTATTTTGTAATTTTTATAATTATATTTTGTATTTTATAATTTATAACTTTTATAATTATATTTAAATATAAAATAAAATACAGAATACACAAAATAAATATTATAAAAAACATGGTACAAAATAAAAAAATATATATTATTAAAAAAAATAAACATAAATTAAATATTGTTTATTATTATAATTTTTTAACATTATTATAATAATTTTTGAATATTATTATAATTTTTTAATATTATTATAATTTTTTTAACAATATTATAATTTTTTTATATTATTATAATTTTTTTAAACATTATTATAAATTTATGTTATATAAAAAATATTATATAAATGAATTTATTTTATATAAATAAATTAAAATAATAAATTTAATTTATAAAATATAGCTAAATTAATTGTAGGGATTAAATTAAAAAAAAATTGAAATTAGCTATAGTACAAACAATAAATATGGGTTTGCAGGAGAGAAAAAATAAGAAAAACTCATTTTGGGTTTCCAAACTAACTTGTTGTTTAACTTTTCAAACTAATCTAATTTTTTTTTTTTTTAAACTCAATTTTTTTACTATATTTAAAATTTATTATATATATATATATATATATTTAAATTATTTTTTATAAATTTGATATATTTAAATTATTATTTGTATAAACTAAATTATTTATATTTTGATATATATTTTAAATTATTATTTTTCTAAATTTGATTATTTATATTTTGATATATAATATAATTTATTATTTGTTTTTTATAAATTTAATTATTTATATTTTAATATATATATATATATTTATATTTCAATTATTATTTATATAGTGTAATAAATATTCTCTTTAACATTCTAATAAATACTAATAAATTTAAAATAAATTAATCATAACAAAATAACCATTCATGCAAATGATTACAATCATCATTTATTTAAATTATTTTATTTAAATTATTGACGATTTTGCTCAAGAAAATATTCGCTATGTCTCGTATGACCTTATTGGTCACACCTCCCACAAATGATGGTTTTTTTGTGGATTATCCATTTCGATTCGAATATGCTGGTTAAATCAAATTTATTAAAATAATAATTTAAATATATATATATATATAATAAATTTAAAATGTAAAAAAGAAATTGAGTTTTAACAGTAAACTAGATTAGTTAAGAAATAAATGAAAAAAAGTAGATTAGTTTGGGAAGTTAAACTCAAAATCAGGTTTAGAAAACCATCAGATTAAGGAGAAAATGTGATTTAGGGTTGTTGAGGACGGTCTTACCTTATTGACACGAAAAAAAGTATGAGAAGAGAATAAAAAAAATTATATTTTTTCTAGTCATTTATCATTTTAATATTTAAGAAAAAAATTATAATTATTAAATGATTGAAAAAATAAACTGTAATGTGAATAATAAAAAAAATGACTGAATTTAGAAACCAGCCGCACTACACAACAAAACAACATATTTTTAGTACTTAGATGCCAACTCGTATTAATCCTTGGTTAAAATAAAAAAAGATAAAAAAGTTTTGTCAATATTACAACAATTTTTATTATATATATATATATATATATATATATATATATATATATATATATATATATATATATATATATATATATATATATATATATATATATATATATATATTCTGGTTGAAAATTTTATAATTTTGTTACTCAAAATTTAAATTAACTTTATAAATATTTATTTTATTATTTTAATTTTTTTAAAAATTAATTTTGACTTAAAATTTTATTAAATTTAAACTTTAATTATTAATTTTTTTATACCCTAACCAACCACATATCTTTTAATTAATTATTACTTAAATTTAATTAAATCAAAAGTAAAAAATAATATAACTAATAATAAATTAAATATTTTATAAAATTTAAGAATGAATATTTATTAGGCTCATAACTACTTGGCATATTTCTTTTTTCTCAATTTGAAAAATCTAACATAATACAAGTTATGGTTACGCGAGTCTCTTCTCGACTCTACTTCACTTCTCCGAACTCTGCAAACTCTATCGCGAAACAATCGAAGTCACTCTTCGACTCTCCAAATTCCATTTCGCACCCGATAAGGTAATCATTTTATTTGAATTTTTTTCATACCCATTTGTCATTGAGAATTAATTAATTTGCGTGTAGAAGCCAATTAGAGTTTTGGTATATTCAGTTTGATTACCTCTTAACGGGAGTCGCTTCTTCTTTTGAGGTACAATTATAAATTAATCTAGCGCATCTGGTTAATTTATATTACTATGTGTTGTATTATTGAGATTTTAGCGAATTGTTTGAGAATTCTCGTTGGTCAATGTTAAATATGGATGTGTTGAACCTAGAACTAGCTCTGTTAGTGACATAATTTATAAGGCGGAGGATAATTCAGATATTCAAAATCTTGAGTTGGAATCATTAAACTCGGTAGTAGGCCAATCCGAGCATCTACTTCATTCAATGGATGCGTTAGATATTTTGTAAGAAATTGTTTGAATTCTCTTATTCAATTCGATTGGTTTCATGAGTACCATGGTATTGTTTATATGTCATGTATCAACTGTTATATTATCAAAATTGTTAGTCGATCGGTCCAAAGCAAAGAACTTGAGTATAAATTTGTTCACGCTTGCTAAAACTAGTGGACTTCCCTCTAGGCTTTTCATCAAACAGATTTGCCACAAGTTAGTAGAGATGATAATATCTTAGATAACTTGTTTTCCCCTTAACATCACAATATCTCTATTATTAAAAGCAACTATTGTTTATTCAGTTGACCGCACTTATTGAAGAAAGAAATTCGACTAGTCAATGTTTTATTGCACAATCTCCAATCTATGGAAAATAATGCTTTTGATGTATATATGGACATGTATGATGATCTCTGATTTCATTATTTTTGTTGCATTTTTTATGGAAATTTTATTCTATTTAGTCTCATATTCTCGACGATGCTCCATTTTGATTGATATCCCTTCCTAGATACGTTTCTATGTTTCACTTGATTAAGAGTCTCTTGACTATAACAGTTATGACTCGACTAAGTATATCGACTACGATTACAACGGTTACAATTTCATAGACAATGACTCCAATGATATTGTTGCTACTAGGTAAGAGATAACATAATATGCTCTAAAACTTTACCTTTTACATTTTTTTCATAGTTCCTTATCCGTTTATTTAGATTTTATTTCTATTTTTTACACCAATTTCTATTTTTATTTATATCTATAGAGGCACCTTAATTTGGTGTTGGGATTCAATATTATTAGAACTTGTCTTATTAAAGGTAGTTAATTGCCTATCCAAAGAGAGTATTTTTTTGTTGTTGTGTACTCATCTGACTTGAAAATGGCTCTTGTTATAGTTGAAACTATTTCCAGCATTTGTGCTGCAAAAGAGGTATGCATGCCACTTTGTTTTCTAATAGAAGTGTTGAAACTATTGCCAATATTTGTTGTGTACTCATTTAACTTGAAAATGGGAATTATGGATACATTAATAGAAGTTGAGAAGCAAGTTGAGGGAATTGTGGATGTAATAATAGAATCTAAGACAATTATAAAGCACTCTCAATTAAATAAACACTCGATGGTGATGTAGTAAAAGATGGATAACTGATTCAAATCGCCAAAAATCATGTCTGAGTGTGTCAAAAAAATAGTAAAGTAAATTTTATTTAAATAAATAAAACATTAGGTGTAGCTTAACTTATTAATATTATTTTTATTTAATTATTGTAGTATTTTATTATCTTGGTAATTTAAGTGTTTTTATTTAATTATTTAATTTATAAAAAAAAAGTTAAATATACATCTAAAAAATTTAGAAATAAAATAAATTTTTTTAAAAGTTATTATAAAAAAATAGTATAAAAATAAACTAGACTTTTGGCTACGTTTGTGTTATTGTTACCAACGTTTAAATAAGCGTCGTTAAATGTCCTAGTCTTTTTCCAACGCTTAAATTAGTAGCACCGACGCTTAAATAAGCGTTGTTAAATCTTGCGCCCACGCTGCTTTAAGTGGCGCAAGAATAAGTGTCGGTAACATTTTTTACGACGCTTTTAAGAGATGATTAAAATCTTTTTAAGGGTCGTTGTATGACTTTTTTTGTTGTAGTGCCTATTTCACATCCTAAAATTCCACTTTTTCCGACCGAGAGTCTTCGGTCCTGGATGAGACTTAGGACCGATGATATTAGAACTCAGGACCGAGTGGTCCGACCGATAATCCTGCAGATTAGGAATTATCAAGTAAGCACTCTTTCTTTACTGTTTTAGAAACCCACACAACGCTATTTATTCATGTATTTTATATAAACGATACATAATGTTTTCAAAACATTTTTTCATTGCATGTCCATAATTTCTAAAGAATGACGTTTTATAGAAGGGATATGAAATCAAAGTGATAAAATACCGATGAAGGAATTGATGGTACGGGAGGAGGACTATCAAGATGAGCTTTGGTAGTCTTATTCCCAAATATGGCTGACGAATTGAGAGATATGGATTCCTCAATTTGAAGATCAACTCTCAAGGTCTAGGGTCAAAATATGTGCTCAATAGTAACTGTACCTTTGCTAATGATGATATACCCTTAAAAACCCTCATGGATGCAATGTAGAATAAATGTCTTTTATGTACTCTTTTAAATGTTTGCTGGGTCTATCGACTCACTATGCTTGTGTGGGGCATGTACCCAGCCACGGTTTTTAGATGACAGGTGAAGGGAGATTTGGAGTGGAGCAAGGTGCATGAGATGCGTGTGGAAGGAGGGACCGAGACCGTATGACCGACACTACAACAAAACATACTTTCAGCGACCCTTATATGACAACGCATATTAAACGTGAGTAAAAACTAAAAGAAAAAAACTTTTGCCAACCTTTATATCTTTTCCACCGCCTTTAATTTTTTTTTATATACAAATTTGGTTAAAAATCTTATAATTTAACTATTCTAAATTTTAATATTTTTTATGTTTTATTTTTAAACTTTATAAATATTTTATTTCACAATTTAATTTTTTAAATTAAATATGAATTAAAATTTTATTAACATTAAAATTTAATTATTATTTTTTATATAACATCATTTTTAAAATTTGTATAACATTATTAATTTTTTTATTAACATAGTCTTTTATTTTATTTTTATTTAAATTAAATTAAATAAAAAATAATATAAACTAAAATAAATAAATTAAATATTATATTTAAGAATAAAAATTTTAACTTATATATTTTTTTATGAGTCTTTTATATATCTTTTAATTCATATTTTTAATTATAAATTTATTATTTTCAATACCAATTTTAAAAGAGTATATGCTCAATAATCCCTGGTTCAGTAATTATGATTCTTAGCCCTGGATTAGATCCCCTTTCTTAACGTCTTCTCTGGTGAACTTTCTCTCTCTGTCTTTCTCGATTCTATTACGAAATGCTTGTTTATCTACATTGGATCGATCGATACCGTGCTTGTTTATCTGATAATGTTTTAACCAATGGATCGATCGACGATCGATATCTTGCTTGTTTATGGAATCAATTAATGCTCGTTTGTTGCATATATGAAGTATGAGTCGATATATTTACTTATTTATGGAATCGATTAATGATCGTTTGTTGCTTATATGAATGGTAGTTTGATTGATGGCTAAAAGCTTCTTTTCTGTGCAGTTTATTTTAGATTTTTGATTCAGACTCATTTCATTTTCTTGCCTTATCGTTACTGATTCATTAAGTTATAAAGCTAAAAAATCTCTGGTGGAAAGGTTGTTCTTAGATTAACTATGTTTATTTTCTTGTTTCCAATTGTCTAGATTTTGTTTTGCTTTCTAATCTAATATTCTATATTTAATTAGGGTGAAAAAACAGAGGTTTCAACTTATGATTGATTCACAACACAAAATTCTTACAGGTTGATGAAGTTCTTTATATTCTCCCCTGTTTTTTTCTTGTTACTATTTTCATATCTTATTTTTCTTGCAAGGCTTATTGTTGTTTCTAACATGTTTTGCTTTTTGAAGTGACAATGTCGAGACTGCAAAGCCCTTTGATCTTTTGGCGATGTCCTATCTATTCCAATTCATGATTCATGTTGATATCAGTTCACTGATCTAAGTTACATGTAATCGATATCATGTACAATCTTGTGCTAAAGGAACCTTTGATTTTCATTGGACAAAGAAAATTTTCTTGTTTGATGTACAAATTGGGAAAAAGAGTTGGTAAAATTATTCAAAGCCCCTTTAAGAAAGCTGTAGATAAAGGCCTGTCAATGGTAACTAAGAAAAAGTTACAATTTTCATGGTTACTTACCAAATTAGCCACCATAATTAGCTATTATACCCTTTGACTGCTGTGGGTGAAGAAGGTGAGAAAATTGATTCCATAAGTCTCAACATATATGATTAGTTAACTAGTGGAAAAGCTGTTCTTTATTGTTAATACTTTTCACATTAAGCTCCTTTAAAATTTACTTTCTCTTATTTTCTTATTGGTGAAGATGAATTCAGGCGTGTGGCATAATGAAGTCCCTGCAAGCGGCAAGATATTGTTAAGGTAATCAATCACATTAAACTTCATAAAGCTTATTGTTGAAGATATTAATTTTAGGGTTTTGTTATGTAAAATTTATGCTAAAGGTTATTTATGTATTTTTAATATTATGTCGTAGCTTTTATAAGTCATAATTAGGATTTATAGTATTATTTTTTCTATCAACTGTCTTCTATTTTGACATCTTAACTTTTTCTCAAACCTATTCTTCATTTTTTGTTGTAAAATTCTCATACACAGACATACCTTTGAATCTGGAAGGTTCATTAGTCTTCTTTTGGTTTCATATTCTTTTCCTTTTATTGTACTGCTGTTAATTCAATGTTGGTCTAGTACTACTAACATTTCATCTTTTTATTTGTTGATGTGTTTGGATTGTCCAATTTATTTGGCTCTATCTTATTAGTTAATATTTTCATCTTAATTTTAATATCACTTGCTCGATTCTTGATATTTACTATTTTGTTCAATTGTTCTTTAATGGTTTGTCTTTTGTCACTCTGATTCTCTTTGTTTAGAGTCTTGATCTTCTTTATTGTGTTGGTATGTCCGGTTTTTCTATTTTTTATACTGATTATAAGCAAGTCTTTTAGCTCCAGTCTTTTGAAGTCTTTAAGCAACTTAAGTTTGAGGAGGAAGTATTGAAGATATTAGTTCTGAGGAGGAAGTATTGAAGATATTAGTTCTGGTCTAGAAGTAGTTAGGGTTCTATTAACATTTTTTATTTTGATGGACTTCTGTTTCATTTATTTTTGTGCTTTTAATGGACTTCGTCAAATTTTACCATGTACACCAGATTATGGGAAACTTTCTAATACAAGCTTTTTGTGCTGATCCTTTACTCTATCTCTACTTCAAGTTCTTGCACACTTTGTGATGTGTTTGTTTGAGTAAATTCATTAACCTTTTACCAATAGTAGGAATGATAACCTAGAATACAGTTATTTTTTTCTTAGATGCCTTACCTTATTCTACTAAAATGGTACTCATGAATTTACTATAATAATGAAGGCCGCAGGTGGTGGTGCATTCAAGTTTGCTAATCTGTTCAAAGACAAATTCGATATTGTCTTTGACAAAGTAGATGAAATGGAATGCCCTACTTCTGGTGCAAATTTTCTCCTTAAGGTCGGTTAATACCATCTATTTTGTAATGGTAGATGCATATAGTTCTAGGCATATGAATTGGCAACATTGTCCCTTTTACACTCATAAGTTGTTTTTCTAAATTCAAAGGTTTGTTAATATCTTTCGTTGCTTCTAGATTTCTTATTTAGATTAATTAGACTTACTAGCTGAGAAGTTTACAAGTAGTTATGTGTAACATATTGAGGTAGTTGTTATCAAGTTTGTGGTGTTATATTCATGTATTTCTATTTCGTATAGTGCAAAGAGTCCATCCTTGAAAACTTAGTATGGACTTTTGTCAAGATGTTTTGACAAAGATAACTCCTTATTTTTGTTTCTTACACTAATTTCTATTTTAATTTATATCCGCAGAACACCTTGATTTGGAGTTGAATGATGTTGGGAGAAAACAAATTGATGCAGTACGTAGTTTAACAAGATTATTGTCAATATCGGGATTCCATCTTATTAGAACTTGTCTTATTAAAGGTAGTTAATCGTCTATCCAAGGAGAGTTATGTTTTTGTTGTGTACTCATCTAACATAAAAATGGTTTTTGTTACAGTTGAAACCATTGCCAACATTTGTGGTGTAAAAAAGATATACATGCCACTTTGTTTTCTAATAGAAGTGCCATTGCCAGCATTTGTTGTGTACTTATTTGACTTGAAAATGAGAATTGTGGATACATTAACCGAGGTTGAGAAACAATTTGAGAGAATTATGGATACATTAATAGAAGCTGAGTCAACTATACTAATACTCAAGTAAGCACTCAAATTGCTTAAGATTTCAAATCGCTAAAGGATCCTATGAAAGTGTGACAGAAAGTATGAAGATGTGACAGAAAGTATGAAAGTTATTTTGATTAAGGGAAATATTTATTTTAAATTTAATATATTTTATTTAAATAAATATAACATTATATGTAAGTCAACTAATTAATGTTCTTTTTCATTTAATTATTTAAGTTTTTTTATTATCTTTGAAATGTTATTTTATTTAATTTATAAAATAAAATAAAATATTATAAGATTATCTTAAAGAATGTAGAAATATAAATAAAATAAATAAAATTTTAAAAGAATTGTTAAAATAATAGTTTAAAATAAACTAGACTTTTGGCGACGTTTAAATTACTATTACCAACGCTTAAATAAGCGTCGTTAAACGTCCCACCCTTCGGCAACGCTTAAATTAATAATACCGACGCTTAAATAAGCGTTGTTAAAACTTGCGCCCACCCTGCTTTCGGCGACGTAAAAATAAGTGTCGGTAACATCTTTGACGACGCTTTTAAGGGTTGGCAGAGATCTTTTTAAGCGTCGCCGTTAGTCTTTTTTATTGTAGTGCGCCTTTATAACTATTTTAATAGAAATGTTAAAAAGGTACCCTATCACTTCTGCATTTATGGTTGAAATTACATTGAATTAGGTGTAGGAAATTAGAATTTTAGGGACTTATAGACTAAGTCAAAATTAAGGATGAATTTAGTCATATTAAACTCGTCGATTGTGAAAAAGATTTAAATCAGGGCACTTTTTTCTCTTTAAATATTAACTTTCATAAATAATAAAATAAGTAAAACTAATGAGAAAAATATTATAGTCTAAGCTATTATTAGTGATATAAAATAAAAAACTTGACCAACACACAAATATAAAATACTTACTTAATTAACGTAAATACACAATGTCATAAAAGAATTGAAGGCTAGACATCAAAACGTTCAAATACAATCGTCATGTCACAAATGTCACACTTAGAATGAAAATAATCAAAGATATTGTTGTGATTGCCAAACAATCAAGGATCACAAAATAAGTTAAACATACAAGAATAAAATATTCAAACATCAAATCTACAACTTAGTTGTCCGAGAGATCATTTAGAAGCCTACTATAATTTACTTTAAGATTTCGAATAGTTTCTAAATACTTTGTATATAGTTTATGTGATGACCCAATCGAATGACGACCTAAATCCGAAACGCCCGAATTCAAATATTTGGAGTTTTAATTTTCGTTTTATTTATGATTCTAGGGTTGCTAGTATAACTTAAAGTGCACATGGTTTATGTATCACTTGGAGGATATTTAAGTGAAAGGATCCAGCCCATTTTGTTTGGATTTATAAATTTCAGAAAAATAGCTTAAGTTCATTTTGTTATGTCTAATGTTTCCATTTGATGTTTTGATCTTCGTAGATACTTGTTTGTACATCTTTTAAAATTAATATTTGAAAAAATGTTTGAACTCGATAGTCAATGTCCAATAACTCACATTACTCTTGAGTCTCGAATGAGATGAGAAACCAAAATGGTAGACGCGACTATAATTCAATATTTTTAATTAGTTGATTATTTCCTTAGTCCCTTTTCTTATATTACTCTCGAATCTCGTAAAACGAGGCGAGAAAATAACTTACTTGAAAATCATCTCTCCTAATTTGAAACTCTCATATCATGAGCTTTACAACTCAAAAAATTTCAAAATTTTTACAATGGGTGAGTCTGTCCCAGACCTCTTTAGTAGTATCACACTCGATAATGTAGTTGAACATGCTGTCATCGAGAGACCTGTACAGAACATCAAAAGCCATGTTATTGAGGTTGTTCTGCCTCTTTTCTTCACCAGTCCAGTCAACTTTCTCTTTATATATCTTGATAGGACCCTCTGTGATGACACTCCACATATCGTCATGAAGAGAAGAGAGATGAGCACGAACTCTCTTCTTCCACACGATGTAGTTTTCTCGAGAGAAGGTTGGAATGGCGGTTGCACTAACATCTTTGGTTATGGTAGTCATTTTTTCAGGAAAGGCTTGAGAATAGAAACAGAACTCTGATACCAATTGATAGGATCGACTTTATCAATAGAGACGGGAGTCTGGCGATTGATGAAGGCTTATGAAAAACGGTTTGAAAGAAATCTTGTTAGGGATTTAATTCACTTTCTATTCTACGCAAACCCTTGTAAACACTTGAAACAGAATCAAGTGCAGAATGTTTACTTGGGTTTGAAGCTTAAGATGAAAAATGAGAAGATGATAGAAAGAAACAACACAACAATTTATTTATGCATGTTCGGAGCAAACTCTCCTACGTCACCCCTTCTTCCAACCACCAGAAGGATTCACTATAATATGACTTGAATCAAATACAGTTTGAACACACTTAGCTCACTGTTGAACAGAACACACTCTATTCAACTTACAAGATGAAGAATATCACTCAGCTAAAGGATGCTTTGATTCTAACTCTCTCTTGATTAACACACAATACAATCAGGAAAGCACTTAACAGTTCTGGATGTTCAAAGGCTTGATTTCTCAGTAAGCAAGATGATCGACTGATTTTTCTCTCTGTAATTCCGTCCGACCACTTATCCGTTATCCTTTAGAATCTTTAAATATGCACAGGTACAATGGTCGAATCTTCAGAATGATACGTGGAACTCTTCCATTAGAACGCCTCCATAATACACAACAGACTTTGAATACAAGGATCGTGGCCGTACACAACATTTAGTGCACCGAATATTACTCAGAGATTTACTTGCAAAACAAGTAGTGGGAAGGATATTCACTTACGTGTCATTTGTTGATTGGTTGCATCGGGCTGTCGTACTGATCTTCACTAGAAAGTGGAGCAGGAGTAGCGTACAGCTGTAGCACGTGGGTAGGCGGGTGCTAGCTTCAAGCAACTGCTTAAGCAATCAATTAAACGTATTTTAATTAGACGACCTCGTCTAATAACATATTCCATTAGACCACTTGGTCTAACGGGATTAGACTTACGTCTAATTACAATCACTTCAGACTAATCTGAAGGAGTTAGACTGCACACGTCTAACTTTCTCTTTCTATTAGACTGCACGTCTAACTACATGAGTTAGACTGCACGTCTAATTACGGTTCAACTTCAGACTTGTTTGAAAGAGTTAAACTTTACGTCTAACTTTCACAATCCATTAGACTTGCACGTCTAACACCATGAGTTAGACTACACGTCTAATTCCGTTCCATTAGACTGCACGTCTAACTCCGCTGAGTTAGAATGCACGTCTAATTCCGAATCCATTAGACTGCACGTCTAACTCCGCTGAGTTAGACTGCACGTCTAATTCCGAATCTATTAGACTGTACGTCTAACTCCGCTGAGTTAGACTACACGTCTAATTCCGTTCCATTAGATTGCACGTCTAACTCCGCTGAGTTAGACTGCACGTCGAATTCTGAATCAATTAGACTGCACGTCTAACTCTGCCGAGTTAGAATGCACATCTAATTCCGTTCCATTAGACTGTACGTCTAACTCCACTGAGTTAGACTGCACGTCTAATTCCGTTCCATTAGACTACACGTCTAACTCCACTGAGTTAGACTGCACGTCTAATTCCGTTCCATTAGACTACACGTCTAACTCCACTGAGTTAGACTGCACGTCTAATTCCGTTCCATTAGATTGCACGTATAACGCCATTGAGTTAGACTACACGTCTAATTCCGAATCCATTAGACTACATGTCTAACTCTGCTAAGTTAGACTGCACGTCTAATTACGGATTCATTAGACTGCACGTCTAACTCCATGAGTTAGACTACACGTCTAATTACAGAGTCTAACTCCACGAGTTAGACTGCACGTCTAATTCCTCCAGTTAAACTGCACGTCTAACACCGCTTAGTTAGACAACACGTCTTACTTCGCTAGTTAGACTGCACGTCTAACTTAGTTAGTCTAATGCCAAATCGGTCTAATGATTCTCCTTATAACCAAGTCTTATGAAATCTGACTTCGATACACCTGCATCAAAGACAATTAGACGCATATATAATCCATTCATCATTTCATCATCAAAATTCTAATAGTCAGACTATTTCAATACTTAGTCAAAATAATTTGACCCAACAAACTTGATCTTTCCCATCTTCATTCTCACTTCCTTCAAATTTAGAAAGAGTAATACCCATTGAGACTTTGTCAGATAAGAATCCCTCTTCCTGCACCAAATCCCGATGGCGCTCCATCTCTTCCTTAGAATAGGAAAACTTCTCTTAAGCGCATGACCCCTTCACTTCATAACATTTGGAAACGTAGTTCCTTGGCAGAAGACCTCTTCTACTCAGCTACGTATTTCTTTGATTTGTCTTCTTCTACTTCGAACATATCCTTAATTCGGTAGATAAACCAGACTTTTCTTTGAGGAGTAAGCATATCTTCAACGAATTTCATAAGATCATCCTCATCATAATAGTTCATATTAGTTAGAGGAGAAGGAATTCCAAATTCATTAGAGCTGGAGGATTCATCACCATCCAAATATTTAAGAGAAGTAGAACAATACTCCTCCATTATCCCATGATAGGATCGGCGTAATCGATAGAGACGGGGGTCTGGTTATTGATGACGGCTTCAGAAAACGGTTTGATAAAAATCCTATTAATGATTTAAATCACTTTCTATTCTTCACAAACCCTTGCAAACTCTTGAACGATTCAAGTGAGGAAACGTTTGCTTAAGTTTGAAGCTAAGAACCAAAGAATGATAAGATGACAAAATAAAAATGACACAACAGTTTGTTTATGGATGTTCGGAGCAAAACTATCCTATGTCACCCCTTCTTCCAACCACCAGAAGGATTCACTATACGTTTCTTAGAATCAAACTGTTGAATAGAACATATTCTATTCAACTTACAGTATATTGAAGAATATCACTTAGCTAGACAATACTTTGATTCTAACTCTCTCTTGATGTACACGCAGTAAAGCAAGAAAGCAATTCTTAAGATTGTAAATTCAGTAGATCTCTCGTATGCGTATTTCTAAGAGTATCGATGGATCGATGATCGATCTGTCGTCCTTGAAGATCTTTAAATAGAGAGCAAGTACCAACGGTCGAATATTCTATAATGATATGTGGTGAACTTCATTGGAACGCCTCCATAATATACAACAAACTCTAAGCACTAGGATCGTGGCCGTACCAATCTGGTAGTGCGCCAAATATTCTTCTAGCATCTTCCTGCAAGAAACAAGTAGTGGGAAGAATATTTTCTTACGTGACATTAGTTAATTGGTTGCAACTATCTGTCATACTGATCTGCACTGGAAAGTGGAGCAGGAGTAGCATACAACTAGTTGATCATGGGTAGATGGATGCTAGCTTCAAGCAACTGCTTAAGCATGACATTAGACGTTTTTCACTTAGACTGACAAGTCTAATGAAATTAGAATCCCACGTCTAGTAGCAGGATCCATTAGACCACCTAGTCTAATGGGATTAGACGACACGTCTAATTACGGTTCCCTTCAGACTAATCTGAAGGAGTTAGACTGCACATCTAACTCTCATCTTTTAGATGACACGTCTAACTATGGTTCCCTTCGGACTAATCTGAAGAAGTTAGACTGCACGTCTAACTTTCATCTCTGTTAGACAACACGTCTAACTACGGTTACCTTCAGACTAATCTGAAGGAGTTAGACTGCACGTCTAACTTTCATCTCTGTTAGACGGCACGTCTAACTACGGTTCCCTTCAGACTAATCTGAAGGAGTTAGACTACACGTCTAACTTTCATCTCTGTTAGACGGAACGTCTAACTACGTCTGTTAGACTTCAAGTCTAACTACATATCCGTTAGACTACACATCTAACTATGTCTGTTAGACTGTACGTCTAACTACGTATCTATTAGACTGCACGTCTAACTAAGTATCTGTTAGACTGCATGTCTAACTACGTTTGTTAGACTACACGTCTAACTACGTATCTGTTAGACTACACGTCTAACTACGTATCCATTAGACTGCACGTCTAACTACGTATCTGTTAGACTGCACGTCTAACTACGTATCTATTAGACTACACGTCTAACTGCGTCTTTTAGATTGCACGTCTAACTACGTATCTGTTAGACTGCATGTCTAACTACGTATCTATTAGACTACACGTTTAACTACGTATCTGTTAGACTGCACGTCTAACTTTCATCTCTATTAGACGGCACGTCTAACTACGTCTGTTAAACTGCACGTCTAACTACATATCCGTTAGACTACACGTTTAACTATGTCGGTTAGACTGCACGTTTAACTAATTATCTGTTAGATTGCACGTCTAACTACGTATCTGTTAGACTGCATGTCTAACTACATCTGTTAGACTACACGTCTAACTACGTACCCGTTAGACTGCACGTCTAACTACGTATCCGTTAGACTACACGTCTAACTACGTATCCGTTAGACTACACGTCTAACTACGTATCTGTTAGACTGCACGTATAACTACGTATCTGTTAGACTGCATGTCTAACTGTGTCTTTTAGATTGCACGTCTAACTACGTATCTATTAGACTGCACGTCTAACTACGTATCTGTTAGACTGCACGTCTAACTACGTATCTGTTAGACTGCACATCTAACTATGTCTATTAGACTGCACGTCTAACTACGTCTGTTAGACTGCACGTCTAACTACGTATCTGTTAGACTGCACGTCTAACTCAATGCATCTAATGGCCAATCAGTCTAATGAACCTCATTAAGACTTAGTCTAATATAACATGTTTTCGATACACCTGCACCAAAAACCATTAGACGACTTAGATTAAGTTTTATACCAACACATCATCAAAATTCCATTAGTCAAAATACTTTGACCCAACAATTTCTCTCTTTTTGATGATGATGTTAAAACTTTGCATAGATAAAAGATTATACGAGTAATGCAGTAGATAGCAATAGACTATTCATATGCCATAATTAGATAAACACATAACTTAACTTGAAATGTCATGAATATTTTTCAAAAGAAAATATAAAAACGCCTTTAAAAAACAACAACCCTTAAACATCAAAATATCAAAACAATATCAAAAGATTCTTCCTTCCCTCTAAGTCTAAGGCTAATCTTTTTCCCTTTCTTCCTTTCTTTCTTTCCCCTTTTTAATATCATCTGGTAAGGGAATTAACAGCTGACTCTAGGGCTAAAGTTAGAGTTGAGTTGAGCTCGTCCCTGTTTCTCTTCTTCGATCTGAGCTTATTTACCCTAAAAACATAATCGACAACCTTCTGGTTGTTCAGGATTCTGGAAGAGGAGGCATGAAACCCATGACCATGTTCATCAAGAACACAACAAAGGAATGCGCAAAGAGGAGCATCATAACCGAAGATCTTCTTCCAGAAGCAGATTATTCTGACCAGGTTGTTGAAGAGGAATTTCGATAAGTTGATGGCTACACTTCTTGTGATGGCCACCATTATTTGAAAGACTTTCGTACAGTCGATGTAGGAGGAGTCTTTTTCAAGGAGGGATTTATAGATAATGTCGTTGATTAGGGAATACTCAACTTTCAAGAAGTTACTCTTCCCGTGATACTCAACAGGAAGGATTCCCTCTTCGAAGGTTTGATCTGAAAAGACATTCATCATTTCAGACAGAATCTCATTTGAGGAAGAAGAAAACTCATGGATTCTTTTGGTTGGGAGTCTGAAGAACGAGACGAATGTTTCTTCAGTGAAGTAGATGTATTTTCCAAGTACATTCGCACGAATGTATTTACTGTGGTAAAAGCTAGCGGTTTCGAAGAACTCACGAACAACTTGTTCGTGATAGATGTAGTGAGGGCGAAGAAACTTCTTCAGCCCAGAAGCTTTCAATGATTCAAATATTTGAACCATTCCAGGAATCGTTAGAGTAGAAACAGATTTGAAATCTACTTGTAGGGATTTTGGAGAGAAAGAAGTCATTTTAGCACGATGAACACAGTAACTTGACGATTCGAATTCTAGAGAGAGATACAAGGATTTATGAGTACTCAACCATTTGAGTGACACCATTCATTAAATATCAGAGAGCTAACATGTAACAATTAATATTTAATGATTATACCAACCGTCAAAATTTTTAGAAACCTATTCCCAAGGGACACAACTATCAATAAATATTAATCATAAAACTGCACAGTTAATATTAGACGTATAGAAGAAAGTTATCGGAAATTTTAGTCACTTTTGAAAAATTGAGAGACACCTGTCTTCAATTTATTTGAGAAGTGACTGGTTTATTTTGGCGGGAAAAAGTACATAGACATATACATTTATAGATGACAGCTGTCCTGATAGCCAGAAGATGAAAAGTCTAAGTACACAAGTATTTAGACGTTTAATCTACTTTTCAAATTCTTCACTTCTAATTGGGAAATTCGTCTATTAGACGTTGTCATCTAATCAAGTTTGTCTTATAAACGTCTAACGTCTATTAGACGTAGACGTCTAATTACGCATAAACATCACGTGCTGCACGTGTGTCTGATTAGATATGAGCTTACACTTACTCTTGTCATAAAAACGTCTAACGTCTATTGGACGTATACGTCTAACTGCGCATGTTAATAAACCAAGACATGAGTTCCCGAAAGAAGATAAAAACTATTTGAGTAGACGTATGTCTTAGTAGTTATGCTTCGTAAAATTTTAGTCCATTGGACTTATTGAGACCTCTGTCTTCTTGTCTATCCAATTACGTTTTGAACAACATATTCCCCCTCAGTTTATGCACATAACAACATCAATCAAGATCAACAAGTCCTAAAATGTTTCTAAAGTGAGAAAACATAGCTTCGGGTAGAGGCTTCGTGAAGATGTCTGCAGTTTGTTAATCTGTTGGGATGTATTCAAGACGAATCTACTTATGATTGACATGCTCTCGGATGAAGTGATGCCTGATTTCAATGTGCTTTGTCCGAGAGTGCAAAACTGGATTATAGGTGATTGCGATATCACTTGTGTTGTCGCAGAAAATTGGAGATTCTTCAGCCTCAATCCCATAGTACCTAATCTGTTGTTGAACCCACAAAAGCTGAGAGCAACAACTACTAGCTGCAAGGTACTCTGCTTCAGTTGTAAACATGGCAACCGACGTCTGCTTCTTGCTGTAACATGAAATAAGACGATCTCCAAGGAACTGGCAAGTTCCACACAGACTCTTTCTATCAATTTTGCACACTGCATAATTTGCATCTGAGAAACTAGTTAAATTGAAACTGGAATCCTTCGGATACCACAGTCCCATATTTTGAGTTTCCTATAAATACTTCAGAATGCGTTTAGCAGCAGTAAAGTGAGAAAGTTTAGGATTAGCCTGAAATCTTCCACAGACACCAACAACAAATTGGATATCTGGTCTACTGGCAGTAACATAGAGTAATGACCCAATAAGACCTCTATAGGCTGTGACATCTACACTTTGACCACCATCATCTTTGTCCAATTTACTAGAGGAGCTCATTGGAGTGGCTGCAGTAGAGCAATTCTCCATCCCAAACTTCTTTAGCAACTCTTTGGTATACTTGGCCTGATTGATGAAGGTTCCCTTATCTAGCTATGGAACTTGAAGACCGAGGAATAAAGTTAATTCTCCAATCATGCTCATTTCAAATATGTCCTACATCAGCTTAGCAAATTTCTCACACAATTTGGGGTTAGTTGATCCAAATATAATATCATCAACATATATTTGAACAAGGAGAATGTGAGAGTCTTTAGTAAATCTAAACAATGTGATAGATAAAATTAGACCGGTTAAAATAAGAACTTAACAAAAACAAATTGCCTGTGCAGGAACGGTCAAGAACATTGAACGGTCAAGAATCTAATCGGTCAAGTAATCAAACCGGATAGAAGAAAAAGCAAAGGATGTATCCAAAATCGGAAACTATCCGGTTAACCTGAAGCTATGAACAACCGGCAGACATCCTAAACCGAAATGAAGTATTCAACCTAAAACCGACGAGGAGACTACTTAAAGAAAGAAGTCAAGATTATCAATCTAAGTATAATCTACAAATTGGTGCAAACAAACACTTTGAGTATCTGCGGAAGATGATATCAAAGGATCAGACTGTGACATTGCCATATCCATACAATTTTGATGATACTCTGAAGGCTGTAGAAGATTGCCTGAAGAAATAGTTACCATTTTGGTACAAGTCAAAGGTGTATCTTTCTAGATGCAGGCAACTGGACAACCGACAGTTGCCATATTAAGTAAAAGACAAATGAAGCCGGTCTGCTCCATGCCTTGGAAGCTTAAACCGCAATTAATGCAATGCTGAACCTCTGTTCAACCAATCAGATTTAAGGATTACCCTGAAGGTATCCGTTGAAGAAATGTGACCGTTGACACATTTCACCTATAAAAGAAGGAGCTGAAGAGGAGTAGTCATGAGATACACGACGAGATACAAGAGTTACGAGACACAACAATTAAGAGTTCCAACAACCCAAGTTACAAGTTACAACTTGTGTTTATCTCTCTACAAGATTAAAAGCTTAAGTGTGCATTTGAAGTGTGATTACAATTTCTGTGAGAATTGTAAGAGTGTTTATCGAGCAGTAAATAAGTCTCGATTGTGTGGTGTGATTGAGTATTCCTTAGTGAATATCCTTCTCGCGGTTTGAGAAGAAGGGGTGACGTATGAGCTTTATCTCCGAACATCCATAAAAACCTGTGTCTTGTTCTTTACTTTCTGTCAGTTCCGCTTTCTAACCGACTCGCACTGTCATAACCGACCTACATCATTCTAACCGACTCACTAAACCTCAAACCAAATTTCTCCAAACACTACCTCTATTCATCCTATGTGTGTGTTGCTTCAGTTTTAAACAAACCACTTCCTCGCTTGAACTCGATTCAAGGGTTTGTGACAGCCTGTGTAGTATTGAAACCAGTGTTAATCTCTAACCGGATTAAACGCCAACCGTTGAGTGTTTCAGTGTTAGCCGGACCCCGGTCCCCCATCGGCGATCTAGATTCTATTAATTGGTATTAGAGTAGTTAGTTTCAATACTCAAGCAACCCGAAGCAAGCAAGCATGACTTTCGAGAAGCCTCCAATGCTAGAAGGTGATGATTTCGCCAACTGGAAGATATGCATGCACTTGAACCTAATCACTATGGATGATGAGATGCCGTTCATCTTGTCTGAAGGACCGATAAAGATTGATAAAGATAGAAAGGATTGGACAGCTCAGGATAAGAGGAGAAACAATCTGGATAATCACGCCAAAAACCATATCTTCAAAGGTTTGGACAAAAATACCTTCTATAAGGTCAGAGAGTGCAAAACCTCAATGGAAGTATGGGAAACAATGATTCAACTTCATGAGGGAAATGAAAGAACTAAGGAAAACAATATAATGTTGGCTACCCAAAAGTTTGAAAATATCAAGATGAAGATAGGAGAAATCATGAGGGAGTACAATGACCGATTTACAAATGTGATAAATGAGCTATCATCTATTGGAAAGAAGTATGATAACAAGGAAACAATCATCAAAGCTTTAAGATCTCTTCCAAGTGCATGGGACATAAAGACTATGTTGATGAGAGAATCAAACTGCCTAAACAAGATGAAGCTACACGATGTATTCGAAGATCTGAAGGCATATGAGTTTGAAATGAGATCTAGGATCGAAGATGAAGCATGAACCTCAACCGCTACTAAGGCACTAGTCACATCTATAGAACCGGTAGCTTCCGCACCGATCAAATCTGCTGAACAATTCACTGAGGCTGCAATGGCAATGCTTGCACAGAAGTTTGGCAGATTCATGAAGAAAAGCCAACCGACAAACAACAACTATAACTACAGTGATAAATCTAATATTAGATGTTATAATTGCAACTGTTTGATACATTTCAGGTGGGAATGCAAAAAACCAAGACGGGATGACCGGAAGCAAAGAAACAACTACTCACAAACCGGTGAAGGAATGGAAATTCAGAAAGCACTGATAGCCGATGATGGAGGAAGTCTATGGGCTCATAGTGACAACGATGATGAACTCTCTTGTTTCATGGAAAACGAAGAACAGGTATTTGATTTTTCTTGTGAAGAATTTACTAAAGATGATTTAGTTAATGCACTAAATGACATGGTAGTAGAGTACAAGAATCTATTGACCTTAGTACCAACCCGACTCAACTTTAGAACCGAACCTATGGCACCAACCCGGTCCAAACCTGAAACCGATAGTATTCAACCTGATGAAATCTTGGAAATCGAGGCAGCACCTGAACTATCCTCTGAGACTGAACAACTCAAGAAGTCAGTTCAAGAGTTGACCGAAGAGGAAGATGCACGAACCAGATATCGAATAGCATTATTGAAAAGATCCAGTGAAGCGGTGAACTAGATGTCTAGTTATCAAAGACATCCCAAATGCAAATTTGGTCTTGGATACAAAAACAACAGATCCGCCAACCGGAACCGTTCCAACGAGATGAAACTCACAAAAGACAATATTCCCTTTATAAAATTTGTCAAGAGCTCTTCAACCGAAAATGAGGAACAACGTGACTCAAAACCGAAAAAAGGAATAAAATATGTAAGTCCAACTGACTCGGAAAAATGGCTTCATCCTGAGAGAAGGAAAGCCAACCGGCCAACAGGTAAACAAACCGATCCACGACCACATAGAATAAACCAAAAGTCACTACAAAATAAGGCACTCTTAGGACAACAGAAAAATGTCAAGCCAAGCATAGGAAAACTAATTAGAACCATAACCGGGAGAGTTATCTGACTTATTAAAGTCTGGATACCCAAGAGACTAATCAACCATGGACCCAAGTAAATGTGGGTACCAAATAGTTGTAAATATGTGTATTTTGCAGGTTATGAAGAATCGGCTAGGAAATTCGGAGTGGTACCTGGACAGCGGCTGTTCCAGACATATGACTGGAAACAACAACCTTCTGACCGACATCAAAATAGAAACCGGTGCAATGATAGTCTTTGGTGACAACTTAAGAGATAGAACTGTGGGCAAGGGTAAGATTGTCCATGGTAATTTAACAATTAACAATGTACTTTTAGTTGAAAATCTACATTTTAACTTGCCAAATATTAGTCAGATGTGTGATGCTAGATATACTGTAGAATTTTTTAGAAATGCATGCTTAGTTAAAAACTCTCAGGGTAGCACACTACTAACCGGAAATAGGTTAGGAAATATATAAAAGGTCGACTGGAAAAATGAAGTGGAGCATCCTGTTTGCATGGTAGCAAAAAATGATCAAACCTGGTTATGGCATAAAAGGTTAAACCATCTAAACCTCAAAACTATAAACTATATCCGCAATAAAAAGTTAGTTGAAGGAATTCCTGATATAATATTTAATAAGGATAAGGTGTGCTCAGCATGTCAAATGGGTAAACAAACTAAATCAACCTTTAAGAGTAAAGGACACATTCAGTCTAACCGATGTTTAGACCTTCTTCACATGAATTTATTTGGATCGATTAGGGTCACCAGCCTAGGTGGTATGCATTACACTATGGTTGTTATTGATGATTACTCTAGATATACATGGGTCACATTTATGGAAACTAAAAGTGAAACCGCATCCAAATTAATTACACTACTTAAGCGTTACAAAATGAAAAATCAACACGTATAAATAGCATTAGGAGTGATAGAGGAACCGAATTTACAAATAGTACTCTAAATGCATTTCTTGAGGAATCCGACATTAGACACGAGTTGTCCAGTGCTAGAACTCATCAACAGAATGGCCTAGCTGAGAGAAGAAACCGAACTCTCAAGGAAGCCGCAAGGTCTCTGATAGCAGACTCAGGTGTTGCTCAAAAATTTTGAGCTGAAGCTATCAGCACTGCATGTTATACACAAAACCGGTCTTTGATTAACAAACATCACAATAAAACACCGTACGAAGTATATTTTGATAGAATTCCTAACATTCGGTATCTTAAGATTTTCGGTTGTAAATGTTACATTCACATTAATGGAAAAAACTACTTATCTGCTTTTGATGCAAAATCTGACATTGGGATAATGCTAGGATACTCAGCGGTTAGTAAAGCATATAGAGTATATAATACTAGAACTTTAACCGTGGAAGAATCTCTTCATGTTGTATTCGATGAATCGGTTGAAAGTAACACTGCATCATCCTTTGATCTACACAACAAATTGGAAAATCATAATATCCATTCTGATAGTGAATATGAGATTCCGGTTTTCAGACGGTTTGTCCATGACCAAATGGGTGTTTTTGAAACCCAGCCGGATCAAGCTGCCACACAGCAGGAAGCTGACACCTCGGTTCAAACTGAGGAAATCGGTCGATCTGACACTATTGCTCAGCCTACCGATATGTCTAGCCTTGATCAAATAAACGGTAATTTGGTAGACATTCATAAACCGAATCTCAAAAGGAACACAAATCATCCTCCTGAGCTCATTATAGGTGACCCTTCAAAACCCACCCAAACTAGGCGACAAAAACTTGAGGAATACTTTAATTCCGCTTTCATATCCCAGATTGAGCCGAAAAAGGTGGATGAAGCATTGGTGGATCCGGATTGAATCTTAGAAATGCAAGAAGAGTTAAACCAGTTTGAGAGTAATAAAGTCTGGTATCTAGTTCCCAGACCGAAAGATCAACCCGTCATAGGAACAAGATGGGTATTCAGAAATAAACTCAATGAAGACGGTTTGGTTACGAGGAACAAAGCTAGATTAGTAGCACAAGGATACAAACAGGAAGAAGTTATTGATTTTGAAGAATCATTTGCTCATGTAGCTAGAATTGAAGCCATTAGAATTTTTCTGGCCTTTGCTGCTTTCAAAAATTTTAAAGTATTCCAAATGGATGTTAAAAGTGCATTTTTAAATGATGACCTACGTGAAGAAGTATACGTTGAACAACCACCCGATTTTAAAAATGCTGACCTGACTAATCATGTATATTGTCTAAATAAAGCCCTTTACGGTTTAAAACAAGCTCCTAGAGCTTGGTATGATACATTAACCGCATTTCTGATACATCATGACTTCACCATCGGTTCAGTAGATAAAACCCTATTTAAATTTGAAAAAAAGGAACACATTTTACTTGTTCAAATATATGTAGATGATATCATCTTCGGATCAACCGATCCTAAGCTGTGTGATAAATTCTCAACTCTGATGACTAACAAATTTGAAATGAGTATGATGGGAGAATTAAGTTTCTTCCTAGGTCTCAGGTTAAACAACTCGAAGGAGGAACTTTCATCAGTCAGTCCAAATATACAAAGGAACTTCTATAGAAATTTGGGATGGAAACATGTTCCTCTGCCGTCACTCCAATGAGCTCATCTATCAAGCTGGATAAAGATGATGACGGTCAGGGAGTGGACCTGACAGCCTATCGTGGAATCATCGGTTCACTTATGTACCTGACAGCAAGAAGACCGAACATATTATTTGCGGTCGGAGTGTGTGGAAGATTCCAGGCTAATCCCAAACAATCTCACATACAGCCGCTAAACGAATCCTGAAATATTTAAAGGGAACCCCTGAAGTCGGATTATGGTATCCAAAGGACTCAAGTTTTAACCTAACAAGCTATTCTGATGCAGACTATGCATGATATAAAGTTGATAGAAAAAGTACCAGCGGAACATGCCAATTCTTAGGTGATCGGCTTGTTTCATGGCACAACAAGAAGCAAACGTCGGTTGCTACATCAACCGCAGAGGCTAAATATCTGGCAGCCGGAAGTTGTTGTTCACAACTTCTATGGATTCAACACCAACTAAAGGACTTTGGTGTCACCGCTGAAGAGTCTCCAATTTTTTGTGACAACACAAGTGTCATAGAAATCACATACAATCCGGTTATACATTTTAGAACCAAGCACATCGACAAAAGGCATCACTTCATCCGGGAACATGTCATGCAGAAGCACATCCGGATGGAATACGTATCAACTGATCAATAAGTAGCCGATATCTTCACAAAGCCTCTGCAGGAAGCTAAGTTTTCTTTCTTCAGAAACATCCTCGGTCTAGCCGATATAAATCAACTCATTTCTTAAAACCTTTAATCTTTAAAGGTAAAAATCAGTTCGAACAGACAAAACCGGCAGTTCTTCCTAAAATGTCGGAAACCGAATTTACCATCGCATTTATTGAAGAACTGCTTTGTCTATCAGTTACAGTAAACCGACCAGTTACTTAGTACCTACACTAATTAACTGTATCGGGACCAATGACTGAAAACCAACCGGTTTGAATATAACATACTCTGGAATATTTGGCTTCCCAATAAAAATGGAACAACTGTCTGTGTTTAGACGTATCTGTTCTGAAAAGATACCTTTTCAAAACAAAGCAGTCATGCCTCAAAAGACGTGAAGATATGATATCTTTCATTGTTCAGGCCTATGACTCACATCCTTAGGCTGTAAACATACCTAATTAATGCAAGATGTTCTATCCTACGGTTAATAAACTACATTACCTGCTACCCTCTAAATAAATATGCTCACCTATATCACCCTCCAACTGATATATAAGTTAGATGAATATCAAACAAATATTCACACTCTCAATCTCTCATCTTACTAAGGCAAAAATGTCTCAGTTCCAGAACATTCTTCAAGTTGAGTTTGACACAGTACAAGGCACAAAACACTACCAAAATTTCAAAATGATCAAGTCTTTGGAGAGTACCGGTCTTCGGTCCTTCCTAGATGATAAACATTTCATATTTCCTAAAACCGTGACCGAATTCTTTCACAATGCTAAAGTTTTTCGCGGCACTCCATTTTTCTACACTCTTATCCAGTCAAGGGTAAGAGGAACAATTTTCGACTTCACCGAGCGAGACTTCGCTCGGTGCTTCGAACTTCCCAAGGAAGGTCTTACTGACCTATCTGTTTCAGCTGAACAGAAAGCCGAAATATCTCTGGAATTCTCCCTCTCCAACTCTCCAGTCGATGATCACGGTGCACGATCATTGTTGAGGGCCGAATATCAGCTCCTCAACGACATCATTGGTAAGGTTATCCTGGGAAAGGATGTCACCAATACCTACTATACCACAATCTTTAACATCATGACCGCCATAACGACCGATACTCCGGTAAACTAGTCTAGGTTGCTGTTTGACAACCTAATTTGGATGATCAATACCCGACCACCAGTTTCATTCCTCAAATAAGTTCTCTACTCATCGAACTCGGGGTTCCAGTCTGTCCAGGCGAAGGGCTGAACCAATCCCAAGTATTGACCAAGGATTCCGCAAACTCTTTCTTTGAGCGGTTTGAGAAAGCATGGAAGAAAAAGCAGAGAAACATCACCTCCTCCAACCACTGAAGAATCACTCCCTCGGACACCGGTCATTTTGCTTTATGCAATAGTTGTATTTCTACCTATTTTTAATCAATTGTGTCTTCCTTTTGGTCTACTGTACTTCACCTTTTTCTTAATTAAATTCTAGTACTTTTGAATTCTAACTGCATGGGAAACTACACAAACTGAGTTGGTTTCCAACCAGATTCTCAACCTCGGTTTCCGTAACCAGTCAAAATTACCACTTCCCAAGACGTTTTGAAAACATAAATATTCTAAAGCATTAATGATACAAAACAGAATCTTAATCGTAAATGCTTTTACGTTACCTCTCATTTCAAATCTATTTAAGACACCTCTCACTCTCATTCCAATACACTCCAAGACAACACTCTACATCTCTAAGCAAATCTGAAAAATGTCTCATCCCATCCTCCGAAACTATTTGTGCATCGATTTTGACTTAGTGCTATCCCTTGATCACGAAGAAACAAGAGAAAAACTCGTTGAATCTCTAATTGACACTGGCCTCCACGGATTCCTAGAGGAATCCGGACCTCTCTTTCTTCCAGAGGTACTGGAGTTCTTCTCCAATGCATTTATGCATAACGGTGTCATTGTCTCCACTGTAAACACCAGTGTCATCATTCTCTCGGAAAACACACTCGCCGGGATGTTCGACCTCCCAACCGAGGGGTTTTCGGACTTTCCACCACGGGTGAGCAAGACATTTGATGAATACGCTGAAATGTTCTCCGCCTCTGACAAACCGGTTCAAAACCACGGCCTTAAAGCCCACCTTGCTCCCCACATTCAAATTCTGCATGATATTGTCAACCGGTTGATCCTCTGCAGACCCCCAATCAAAACTATTCTAGAAAAGCCTTTGACATGATGACCTATATCATCAGCCCAACTTCCATCAATTGGGCATCGGTCTTCATCGATAACCTGAAGACTATGGTCGAGACGAAAAACAGTTCGGCTATGCTCCTCATTTGAGCCGGATCGTTCGAGCCTTCGTTCCAATCCTTGGACCGGGTACACCAGTGAATCCTTCAAATGTCCTCACCAAGGAAGCTGTGGAAGACAAAATCTCTAGGATGTTTTAGGTTCTAAGTCGGTTAAATTTTTATTTTTTAACCTTGTATTTCAAACCGATCTTCATATCGGTTCTATCATTATCATGTCGGTTTCATCCTTAATCAAATATCGGTTTAAATTCTCCACCGGTTAAATTGTTTACCGCTTCATTAATCACCGGTTAAAATGTTTACCGCTTTAATTAATTCCCGCCAAAAGGCCTCCCGCCAAAAAGATTGCCGCCCAAGAGTTTACCGCCAACTCGTTTTGGAGGGAAACCTTGGCACCTTTCCTTGATGTGACGGCTCACGTCGGTTAACATTCTAGGACGCTGCCTATAAATAACCTCATTCATCATCTTATTATCCTCTTCCGCGAATCTACTTTCTCTCTCTAGCAATCACTTAATCTTTCAAAATTTCAATATTTCTAACTCCCAATCTTTCTAATCAAAATGGGTCGCGATTCTGCACTTTTCAACCACTTTTTCCAAGTAGACTTTGAAGATATT
The DNA here is from genome assembly GCF_907164915.1 of Impatiens glandulifera. Classification (NCBI taxonomy): domain Eukaryota; kingdom Viridiplantae; phylum Streptophyta; class Magnoliopsida; order Ericales; family Balsaminaceae; genus Impatiens; species Impatiens glandulifera. The sequence goes on from NC_061865.1 coordinate 34,339,650, forward strand.
CGAACCAACGGTTCGACGGAGGCTAAACAAGTGCTGGAACTTATAACTGCTTCGGGGCTGAAGCATTTTCTAAGTGGACCGTTCGTCACGTATCAAGACGCGGTCTCGGAGTTCTTCCAAACCACCGTACTCCATGAGGAAACCATTTCCGCAACGGTCGGTGGAAAACCGTTTCAGGTTACAAAGGAATCAATTGCTGAAGCTCTCCGCCTACCAACAGAAGGTTGTGACTTCACCGAGGACATGGACGCCGACGAACTTTTTGCGTTTTGCTGTGCTGTATCGGATTCTGACCAACAGTTAGTGGTGTCCGGTTAGAAAACAGACCTGAAACCGGAATACAGGCCACTTTGTGAAATTATCTCAAAGTTGGTCCAAGGAAGAGGGGGCAACTTCGACAGCCTAACAAAGTCGAAGATTGAGATGTTGGCCAGTATAGTTAGAGGTCTTCAAGTCAACTGGGCCGAGGTCGTTTTCTCCAACCTCTGTGAGATGGTGGATCCGACTTCAAAACGTTCTCAGGGATATGTTGTTCCGCTCGGCACGCTGATGCATCATTCTCATATCGAAACCGGCCCTGGTGTTCTTATACCTCACAACAAGATAATAAATTCTACACACTTTTTGAGAACAGCGGTTCGACCGAGCAGAGCGAAGGCCTCAACCGCTAAACAACCATCCACTCGTCATAGGAAATCGCAGCCTAGGAAGACGAAGGCCCCGGAGGCAGAACAATCCGGAATCAAAGCGGTCCCTCATACATCCAGATCGGCAGATATTCAAGCCGACTTTCCGAATCCGGAAGATTCCGCATCTAGCTCTAGTCGCACCAACACCAACGACACCGAGCAGAATCGGTCAAACAAAGGAACATGGAAGGTCGTCGATGAGGAAAATCCGGCCACAAATCTTAATGATGAATCCGGTTCAGTTAGACAACCGGAAGCACACGAAACCGCAGACGACGACATCCAACAACTAGGAGAGGAACTTGTCTCCAAAATAATAGAACAACTCTTCAAGCAGGCACATGCTGCGAGCAATGTCTTCTATCGGTGGGTTCTTCTACGAGAGGAGGTCGGTTTTGCCGACATGTTACCAGAGTATCCCGCTCATCAGAAATGGGAAAAACTGGTGGAAATAGAGAAGACGGTGTTCGAATTAACGAAGACAAAGAGCGTTGTCATCGCTCTTAGAAGAGGAAGGATGGTTGAAACGCACGCCCGGTTAAAAGAACTCACTGACCACATCCTTCACATCCATGAACAGAACGTCTCTCTAGATGACAAAAACCAACTCGATGTGATAGTGCTGAAGACATTAAAGACCAAGGAACAAGAGATGACCGATGAGATGACGCGGTTGGAATCGGAAGCCGGTCATCAAGAAGTTTTTCATTTTTCAAGATCTCATCTTGACGATGATGAAAGATCCAAATCCAATGTCGGAGAGGCCGAGAATGCCCCTCCTCCACCGGATTCCACAGTCAACATAATTGAAACGGGTAATCCGCTCCCCGATCAGCCCGAGTCCCTACAAAGAGATAAATTGTCGGCGCCTACAATAACCGAAGACCAAGTCAAGGCATACATCGAGGAATTTTTCTAAGATGCCATCATTCCGTGGCAGACTAAAGTTAAAGGAAGGGGGAAAACATAAAACCGGTTGATTAAGTCTACTGGTGAGATGCTCAACTCTGCGATCCAACGAGTTACAGTCATTGAAGAGAATCACGCCCTAACCGACCAGCTGATCGGTTCAATGACACATAGAACTACAACTCTTGAGGACGGTCTTGCTCAAACCGACCAGAGGCTCAGTTCGACGGATCAAAGGTTAGCGACTCTTGAAGAGGGTCACAATCATACCGCTCAACAACTCACGTCAACGGAGCAAAGGTTGGCATGTCTTGAAGAGGGCCATTTTCAATCCAGTATCCAGGCCGGTTTGATACTTCAAAGAATGGCAGCGCTTGAAGAAAAGCATGCCCTGACCGAAGCCTCACTACAAGTAGTCTCTAAACAACTTGCGGAAATGATTGCGGCCAAGCTAGCAGCCGACGAGGCACTTGAGAAAGAGAATGAGATCGCGGCCCAAAAACTCCACGAGGCTGAGAACGAGAACATGCGGATACTAAAGGAAAGGGAACAGGCGGATGCGACCCTAGCCCAACATGTTCAGGTGGTAGAAAATGCCGAACTAGAACAAGCAGTACAAGCGAATGAGGACGCGGCTCGGCTAATCCAACAAAAGTTGATGGAAGAACAAATAGCCGAAACAAATAAACTCTCTAATCCGACCGCTCCCTCAACCGGACCGGTCACCAAAAAGAGAAAGGTCAATAAGAAGACAGCAACTAAAGAGGCTCGACAGCTGTTGGATAACATTGCTGAACCGACCGATGCTTCTCCAATCAACCCGGATTCACCAGAAATTGTAGAGGTTGAGGACGAAGCTATACCGCTGAGGAAGAGAGTGCGGTGCGCTAATGTGTTCCCACTCAGATCGGTCCCTTCACAAGCACAGGCTTCACCAACCACCGACACCTCGGGCGGTCAAGCATCCTCCTCGAGACTTGGCAGCGATCCGTGCAATCCGGGAAAAGGGGATTATGGCTCACTATCTCCGGAGATACAAGCCTAAAGACGACAAGAATAGGGAATAGACTTTCAATTATCTATTCTTTATGTCAACTTTATAATATTTTCTATTTATATATATAAAGTATTTTTGGAAACTGGCCTACATTTTACTTATTACATGATTTTGAATATTTTAAATAAAATAATCAAAAAGGGAGAAATTTATAAGATAATTTTTTTTTAAAAAAAAAAAGACAAAACCTTTCTCAAAATTTTCCAAAATTTTTCTAAAAATTTTCTAAATTTTTTTCAAAAATCCTTCCAAAACAAACAAATTTTTGGAAACCGACCTACTTCTTACATGATTTTGAATATTTTAAATAAAATAATCAAAAAGGGAGAAATTGACAGATAAAATTAGACCGGTTATAATAAGAACTTAACAAAAAACAAATTGTCTGTGCAGGAACGGTCAAGAATTTTGAACGGTCAAGAATCAAACCGGTCGAGTAATCAAACTGGTTAGAAGAAGAAGCAAATGATGTATTAAAAATCGGAAGCTATCCGGTTAACCTAAAACTATGAACAACCGGCAGACATCCTAAACCGAAATGAAGTATTCAACCTAAAACCGAAGAGGAGACTACTTAAAGAAAGAAGTCAAGATTATCAATCTAAGTACAATCTAAAAATTGGTGCAAACGAACACTTTGAGTATCTGCGGAAGATGATATCAAAGGATCAGACTGTGACATTGCCATATCCATACAAGTCTGATGATACTCTGAAGGCTGCAGAAGATTGTCTGAAGAAACAGTTACCATTTTGGTACAAGTCAAAGGTGCATCTTTCCAGATGTAGGCAACTGGACAACCGACAGTTGCCATATTAAGTAAAAGACAAATGAAGCCGGTCTGCTCCATGCCTTGGAAGCTTAAACCGCAATTAATGCAATGTTGAACCTCTGCTCAACCAATCAGATTTAAGGATTACCCTGAAGGTGACCGTTGGCACATTTCACCTATAAAAGAAGGAGCTGAAGAGGAGTAGTCATGAGATACACGACGAGATACAAGAGTTACGAGACACAACAATTAAGAGTTCCAACAACCCAAGTTATAAGTTACAAGTTGTGTTTATCTCTCTACAAGATTAAAAGCTTAAGTGTGCATTTGAAGTGTGATTACAATTTTTGTGAGAATTGTAAGAGTGTTTATCGAGCAGTAAATAAGTCTCGATTGTGTGGTGTGGTTGAGTATTCCTTAGTGAATATCCTTCTCGCGGTTTGAGAAGAAGGGGTGACGTAGGAGCTTTATCTCCGAACATCCATAAAAACCTGTGTCTTGTTCTTTACTTTCTGCCGGTTCCGCTTTCTAACCGACTCGCATTGTCATAACCGACCTACATCATTCTAACCGACTCATTAAACCTCAAACCGACTTTCTCCAAACTCTACCTCTATTCATCCTGTGTGTGTTGCTTCAGTCTGAAACAAATCACTTCCGCGCTTGAACTCGGTTCAAAGGTTTGTGACAGCCCGTGTAGTATTGAAACTGGTGTTAATCTCTAACCGGATTAAACGCCAACCATCTAGTGTTGCAGTGTTAGCCGGACCCCGGTCCCCCATCGGCGATCTAGATCCTATCACAATGTTTTATCCACAGTTCCAATAACAAAATCATGATCAAACAAAAATTCAGTCAAAGTGTCATACCAAGCTCTAGGAGCTTGTTTCAAACCATACAAAGCATTGTCAAGTTTAAAAACATGATTTGGTAAAGTATGATCTAAAAAACTAGGAGGTTGCTCAACATAAACATATTCATTTAATTTACCATTTAAAAATGCACTTTTCACATTAATTTGAAAGAATTTAAAATTCTTAAATGATGCATACGCCAAGAAGATTCTAATTTCCTCAAGTTTTTCTACAGGTGTAAAAGACTCGTCAAACTTTCCTCCTGTCTGTATCCTTGAGCAACTAATCGGGCTTTGTTTCTAATAACCAAGCCATCTTCACTAAGCTTGTTTCTAAAGACGCATCTTGTTCCTATGACTGACTGATCAGTCGGTCTATGAGTTTAATGCCAAACTTTATTTCTCACAAATTGGTTTAACTCCTCCTGCATATCATTGATCCAATCTGGATCAACCACTGCTTCACCAGTTTTCTTGGGTTCAATCTGAGAAATAAATGCAGAATTAGCAATTTCATCCATCAATTGATGTCTTGTCCTTCGAGGAGAGAAAGGATTTCTGATGATCAATTCTGGTGGATGATTGTTGTTCCATCTGATGTTGGATCCAAAGGGATTGGTCATCTGAACAGGTGACACCGCGACGTCAGAAATCTCAAAAGTTTGTTGAACAGGAGTTTGTACGTCTGGTTGGATTTCAACCGGATCAGCCACAGGATCAGACAATGACATCTGTTTATCCAGAGCTTCTTCCTGACTTATAGACTCAAGACTCATCGCTTCTAATCTCTTAGCAAGGTCAATGGGATCAATCGAGTTACTCTCAACAGGCTCATCAAAGATAACATGAAGGGATTCCTCAACAATTTGAGTTCTGTTGTTAAATACTCTATAAGCCTTGATTACTAAGGAATAACCCAGCATGAATCCAGCATCTGCTTTAGCATCAAAAGCGGTCAAATAAACCTTTCCATTGTTATGAATAAAACATTTACACCCGAATACTTTAAAGTATGAAACTGTGGGAATTCTCCCGTAATACAGTTCATAGGGAGTTTTATCAAAACGTTTGTTGATTATTGACCGATTTTGTGTGTAACAAGCTGTGTTTATGGCTTCTGCCCAGAACCTCTGAGGTACGTGTGATTCAACTAGCATGGATCTCGCAGCTTCCTTTAGAGTCCTCACTCTTCTCTTAGTAATTCCATTCTACTATGGAGTATCGGCACTAGATAACTCGTGCCTAATTCCAGACTCCTCGAGATAAGAGGAAAGTGATAGGATCAACTTTATCGATAGAGATGGGGTCTGACTAAGGATGAAGGCTTATGACAAACGGTTTGAAAGAAATTCTGTTAGGGATTTAATTTGCTTTCTATTCTACGCAAACTTGTGTAAACACTTGAAACGGATTCAAGGAGGAATTATTTACTTGGGTTTGAAGAACAAGATGAAATATGAAAAGATGATAGAAATGAAGAACACAATAGTTTGTTTATGGATGTTTAGAGAAACTCTCCTACGTCACCCCTTCTTCCAACTTCCGGAAGGATTCACTATAATATGATTCGAATCAAATACAGTTTACACACACACTTAGCTCACTATTGAACAAAACACTTTTTGTTCAATTACAAGTTGAAGAATATCACTCAGCTAACAGTGTTTTGATTCTAGCTCTCTCTTGATTCACACACAGTACAATCAGAAAGCAGCTTCATAGTATGAGTTCAGTAAGCAAAATCATTGAGTAGTTTCTCTCTATGTAAAATTAGATTGCTTGTTCGTTCGTTGAGGCAAAAGTCACTACTTCGTCCGTTGTCCTTGAAATTTGTTAAATACTAAGAAGGAGCTAACAGTCGAATCTTCAAGAATGATACGTGGAACTCTTCCATTGGAAAGCCTCCATTGTACACAACAGGTTCTAAGCACAAGGATCGTGGCCGTACATCACTGGTAGTGCGCCGAATATTCCATCAGGGATATATCTGAAAAACAAGTAATGTGAGGAAAATTCCTTTACGTGGCATTCCTTGATTGAATGCATATAGCTGTTGTACTAATCTTCACTAAAAAGTGGAGCAAGAGTAGGGTACAGCTATAGCACGTAGGTAGGTGAAATGCTAGATTCAAGCGTACTACTTAAACTGAGCATTATATGTATTTCAGTTAGACGGATTGTGAAAATCAGTCTAATGAAATAAAGCATCTCCTTCTAACAGAAAATGTGTATTAGACCGCCTGGTCTAATAGAATTAGACTCACGTCTAATTTAAATAACCATTAGACTACACGTCTAACTCCACTGAGTTAGACTACACGTCTAATTCCGGTTCTACCTCAGACTTGTCTGAAGGAGTTAGACGCACGTCTAACTTTCACTAATTAGACTACGCGTCTAATTATTCAATAACCATTAGATTGCACGTCTAACTCCACTGAGTTAGACTGCACGTCTAATTCGAGTTCTACCTCAGACTTGTCTGAAGGAGTTAGACGCACGTCTATCTTTCACTAATTAGACTACGCGTCTAATTCTTTACGTCTATTAGACTACATGTCTAACTCCGCTGAGTTAGACTGTACGTCTAATTCTATGCATTAGACTTACGTCTAATTCCGTGTATCTATTAGATCATCCGTCTAATTACACGTCTATTAGACTACACGTCTAACTCCGATGAGTTAGACTGTACGTCTAATTCTATGTATTCATTAGACTTGCGTCTAATTCTTTACATTCATTAGACTACACGTCTAACTTCGATGAGTTAGACTGTACGTCTAATTCTAGTGAATGCCAAAATCGGTCTAATGACCCTCATTAGATCCAAGTCTTATGAAATATTGTTTAAATACACCTGTATTAAAACTCATAAGTCATTTCATCATCAAAATTTCAGTGGTTAAATTATTTCAACACTTAGTCAAAATAATTTGACCCAACAATTTCCCCCTTTTTGATGAAGAAATCTCAAACCTGCATACATATATCAAAACATGCATTCATCATATAAATAAACAAAAACTCTTGTTCACTTACATCATTCATCCAAAACCAGTACTCGAAAACCATCAAAGAAATATGTTCAATAGAGTTAAATAGAGTAAAAGAAGAGAAATCATTGTTCTTCCCTTTTAACTCGAGGATCAGTTGGACTCATTTCTTGACCAAGAAGCATGTTGAAGAAGGGAGGATAACCGCGACCACCACGACCGCCTGCACTTAATCTTCCACCGCGTTCACCACCACTGGCACGTCCACCTTGATCAACATTAGATAGCCTACTCCGGCCACCACCACTTCGACCTCCACGCTCACCACCGCTTCGACCTCCACCTCTCTTGGTTGGCCTAGGATTGTCATCGGTACTTGGAGCTCGCCTGGATCTGGTGCCGGTTGACACACCATCGTTTCTTCTTCTTGACTCACCTTAAGCTGGTCGAGGTTGAGCACATTCAGCATTGGCCTTTGCGTCCTCCTTTGTTTGAAACTTCCTAGCAATGGAGTCAGCAAATTCCTGACGTTCATTATCATTCTTGCTCAAGCACCCCTGGATTTCCACCATCTGATTCTTCACCAGACTGAATTCTTCCAAGGTTTCCTTGTGGCTTTCATCATTGATTTGCCTTTCAATATCAAATAACTCGGTTTGACGATTGACAAGTTGCTTTTTAAACTTTGAAAAGTTTACATTTGCGATATGAGTCTCATATGTGTTCTTCTTTAAAGTGTTATCCACCTCAGTGAGGACCTTGAAAATATTGCTAAACTCTCTCTTTCTTCTTCCCTTGAGTTCATGGCCTGTGACATGGTTTTTCTAAATCGATGAGAGCATAGACCTCATATATTTTAACACCTTGTTTCCTCCGGCAGATGACTCTTCATGAGACGAGATTTCTTCAGATTCTGCTGCCATTCTTGGTATAGGCTCAAAGTTTGTATGAATCTGCAAGGATTGCTCCGGTTGATTCATTTCGACATTTCTAGTAGCTTTGTCTCGCTCTTCTTCTTCAATTTCTTCTTCAGCTCTCTGAATTCTCTCAAGCAGATTTCCAGAGTAGTGAATAGGATTATTGAGGTTTTCGTGAACATTTCCCACAATGGTGTCGGGAAAAAAATGGTGCTTGATAAACGTTGTTGGTTGATCCTGTTCCTCATCAGACGAGGAACTTTCTTCTTCATCATTATTCTCTTTGGAGGGTTCCCCCTCAGTTCTGACAGTTTCTGGATGAGTAACCTCGACCAATTTCTCTTGAACAACCTCTGTTCTCGCAACATGGGTCATTATCACATCTTCTTCAGTGGGAGCTTGAACAACATCCTCAATCACTTCTTCCAAAAGAACTTCTTCTTCATTTACTTCAAGAGTTTTTTCAGGCTCTTGGATAATCACATCTTCTTCTTATTCATTCAGACGTTCTTGAATAGGTTGATCTAGAATGCGTCTCTCTTCGGCAGAAAGATTCCCGAATTCGATCAAGAGAGCAGCATCTAGTTCATTAGCATCATTATCAGCATCTGGAATATCCATAGCTTCTTCTTCAATGAGAGGTTCTGCGCCAGAGCAATCGGCGCCATGAATGTGTCGAGAAGTAACAGAGACATAACTGTCCACAATATCGTTCAGCTTCTTCAATACCTTCATTTCAACATCAGCTCCTTTCACATCAGGATTGGAATTAGCTTTCCTGGCTTCGAAGATTGGAAAAAGAGCTTTTCCAAATATGCACGTTTCCACTAGTTCTCTTCTCTTCAGAGCCTCAACAACCTCTGAAGTTCTTGCCCATTTTAGAACCTTCTTCTCGTTTTCCACTCTCTTCTTCCATTCTTTAGTTATAGTAGAGTTTGACAAAGAATCGTTGTACTTGGAAGACAGTCTCTCCATGGACCAAGATTCATAAATTTCCAATTGCTCAGCTGTAAGGATTTTGACTTGCTCTAAAATGAGGTCAATAATCCCTGTTGCCTCAAATACCTTTTCAGGAACTTGGGTTGCTATCTTTTTTCCTTTTCCAACAACCTCTACGGGTTTAGGAGTAGGTTTTGGTTCACCAATCACGATTCCACCTGTCCCTTTTCTGAAACGCATCAATTCAAACGCAGATTGCGGTTTCTTACAGAGCTCGTCGAGAAGCTCCATACGAACAACTTTCCCAGCTACCAATGAATCTTTAGGAACTGGAACATTGGGTTCACCATAAACAAGAGTAAGAGCAGCACCTTGTTCTGGTTGAGATGACTCTATAGCACCTACGGCTACAAGATTAGTTTGAACAACAGGAGACTCAATTCTGTCAACAGTTTCATCATTTGGATTGGCGGACTCAACAACAGGCCCTACAGTAGATTCTCTCAAGGGAGAGAATATAGATTCAGCTTGTTCCACTACAGGAACATTAAATTTAGGCACAGCGGCCAAAGATTTGGTAGACTTTACCTTTGAAGATTTAGACGCGCGGGGCGCCTTTGTCTTCTTCTCCTTTGAGGCACAGGACCTCGAAGGTTTCCTCAAAAAGGTTGAGGGAGTGGATAATGAGGACATTGGAGTTGCAATAAGTACGTCTGGACCTTGCTTCAACCTTGAATCAACAGATTCATAGTCTTTGTTGTTTGGACTCTTCAGACTAGAGGAACTGGCCTCCGATTCATTCACCGTTTTTGTTCTCTTTTCCCCTGTTGACATAACAGAAGCAGAAGGCTTGGATCGGGTAGAAGGCTTTCCACCGGTCTGGTAACTAGAAGCACCATATGCAGATTCAAGGTTTCTCTTCAACCTTGTCAGCGTGTTAGCAACTGTAAGAGCAGAAAATACTCTTGGAGAGTTGATCTGTACTGGTTCACCAATAGGAACCCCCAAATGCTTTAACAAATGACTCAGTTGAGCAGCATATGGAATGCTTTCCTTGTTCGTCTGACTGATAGCATAGCACAAGCTCTTAAAAAGAGTATGAGCCCAGTTTACCTGGATCAGCTTTGAGATAGCACACATGTAGTCAAAACGGTCTTGACTATATAGATTGAAAGAGCCAGATTTCCCTTGAAGTGCCTTTGCCACCACGTCGTTCAGGAGAATAAAATGTGGTTTGAATGCCTTCTTGGATCCATTCACATGAATCATCGAACCGTCGGCATAAAAAGTTGTCTTCATCTCGTCCATGATTTCAGAAGAAAGGATCAAGTCAAATAGATGACCCTCCGTCGGAAGTTCAAGGAACTCCGCATAAACTGCTTCATCGAAAGAGAACTCCGTTCCATTGACGGTTTCTACAATGGATTCATCCACCATAGTTGCTGTTTTGAAGAACTCGCGAACTTCTTTTTCGTAGAAGATGAAAGGTCCGCCTAGATACTTCCTAGACCAGAATATTCTAGGGTTTGGAACATCTTCACCACGTCCGGTTGATCGAATGTGTATACAGATGGAAAGTCCACCTGCAAAGTACAGTGACCCAGAGTGATTTTCTTCACCATTTTCAAAGGATATGAAACGACACAATATTTCAGAGAGATATGCAAGAAAAGCTAGGGTTCTTAAGGATTTCGAGAGATTGAAAGCTTTCAAATTCATGCAGTAATGTCCTTATATAGACAAAAGAGGGAAATACAGAATAACCGTCTTTTCTCAAGGGTATGGCCCATTAATAAATGTTGAGCATCCTTTTCAAGAAATCATCATTAAAAATGAGGGTATATCAGTCATTTTCTCTAAACTTGATAGACACGTGTCTTCATGTTATTAAAAGATGACTGTTTGATGTTTTGAGCGGGAAAAACAGATAGCTCTCAACGTGGGACAGTTGTCCTTGATCGGTCTAATCGGCACGTAGTTAGACATTTTTCTTACTTCACAAATCCATATAACAAAACATCTATTAGACGGATGAGTCTATTAGACGCATACGTCTAATTCCGTGTTTATAAAAATACGTCTAATGTTTATTAGACGTGTACGTCTAATTCCGCATAAACATCACGTGTTAGACGTGTGTTTGATTAGACGTCAGCATCCATTTGCTCATGATGTAAAAACGTCTAACGTCTATTAGACGTGTCCGTCTAATCACGTAGGTATAACACCTCAACATATAGACTTGAATGTATA